>NC_054414.1:0-300000 GCF_017976425.1 Toxotes jaculatrix
GGTAAAATTTGACCGTTCCTGGCCATATGAGACTGTTTTTCACAACGTTTGCCCTGAAAGTGCAGATGACAGAAACACACGGGAAAACTCTGCAAAATGCTTCTTCTAATGTAAAATAGTGTTTCCATGCTGGGAAAAGTCTTATTTTGACGCCGGCAACATATTTGATGCAAAGCTGTCATTTCAGCTCAAACGGTAAAATTTGACCGTTCATGCCAATTTGAGAGTGTTTTTCACACGTTTGCCCTGAAAGTGCAGATGACAGAAACACACGGGGAAAACTCTGCAAAATGCTTCTTCTAATGTAAAATAGTGTTTCCATGCTGGAAAATGTCTTATTTTGACGCCGGCAACATATTGATGCAAAGCTGTCATTTCAGCTCAAACGGTAAAATTTGACCGTTCCTGGCCATATGAGACTGTTTTTCACAACGTTTGCCCTGAAAGTGCCAGGTACTGCAGATGACAGAAACACACGGGAAAACTCTGCAAAATGCTTCTTCTAATGTAAAATAGTGTTTCCATGCTGGAAAAAGTCTTATTTTGACGCCGGCAACATATTTTAGACACACCGTTCATTTCAGCTCAAACGGTAAAATTTGACCGGTCATGCCAATTTGAGACTGTTTTTCACAACGTTTGCCCTGAAAGTGCAGATGACAGAAACACACGGGAAAACTCTGCAAAATGCTTCTTCTAATGTAAAATAGTGTTTCCATGCTGGAAAAAGTCTTATTTTGACGCCGGCAACATATTTTAGACACACCCGTTCATTTCAGCTCAAACGGTAAAATTTGACCGGTCATGCCAATTTGAGACTGTTTTTCACAACGTTTGCCCTGAAAGTGCAGATGACAGAAACACACGGGAAAACTCTGCAAAATGCTTCTTCTAATGTAAAATAGTGTTTCCATGCTGGAAAAAGTCTTATTTTGACGCCGGCAACATATTTGATGCAAAGCTGTCATTTCAGCTCAAACGGTAAAATTTGACCGTTCCTGGCCATATGAGAGTGTTTTTCACAACGTTTGCCCTGAAAGTGCCAGGTACTGCAGATGACAGAAACACACGGGAAAACTCTGCAAAATGCTTCTTCTAATGTAAAATAGTGTTTCCATGCTGGAAAAAAGTCTTATTTTGACGCCAGCAACATATTTTAGACACACCGTTCATTTCAGCACTAACTGACTGAAACTTGCCGTTTTAAGCGTTTCCAGCCATTTTGTGCTTCTGGGACACAGCGTGTGCCCCGAAAATGCCACGCAGTGCAAATCACAGAAACATACTTGAAAACTCTGCAAAATGCTTCTTCTAATGTAAAATAGTGTTTCCATGCTGGAAAAAGTCTTATTTTGACGCCGGCAACATATTTTAGACACACCGTTCATTTCAGCTCAAACGGTAAAATTTGACCGTTCATGCCAATTTGAGACTGTTTTTCACAACGTTTGCCCTGAAAGTGCCAGGTACTGCAGATGACAGAAACACACGGAAAAACTCTGCAAAATGCTTCTTCTAATGTAAAATAGTGTTTCCATGCTGGAAAAAGTCTTATTTTGACGCCGGCAACATATTTAGACACACCGTTCATTTCAGCTCAAACGGTAAAATTTGACCGTTCCTGGCCATATGAGACTGTTTTTCACAACGTTTGCCCTGAAAGTGCAGATGACAGAAACACACGGGAAAACTCTGCAAAATGCTTCTTCTAATGTAAAATAGTGTTTCCATGCTGGAAAAAGTCTTATTTTGACGCCGGCAACATATTTGATGCAAAGCTGTCATTTCAGCTCAAACGGTAAAATTTGACCGTTCATGCCAATTTGAGAGTGTTTTTTCACAACGTTTGCCCTGAAAGTGCAGATGACAGAAACACACGGGAAAACTCTGCAAAATGCTTCTTCTAATGTAAAATAGTGTTTCCATGCTGGAAAAAGTCTTATTTTGACGCCGGCAACATATTGATGCAAAGCTGTCATTTCAGCTCAAACGGTAAAATTTGACCGTTCCTGGCCATATGAGAGTGTTTTTCACAACGTTTGCCCTGAAAGTGCCAGGTACTGCAGATGACAGAAACACACGGGAAAACTCTGCAAAATGCTTCTTCTAATGTAAAATAGTGTTTCCATGCTGGAAAAAGTCTTATTTTGACGCCAGCAACATATTTTAGACACACCGTTCATTTCAGCACTAACTGACTGAAACTTGCCGTTTTAAGCGTTTCCAGCCATTCTGTGCTTCTGGGACACAGCGTGTGCCCCCGAAAATGGCCACGCAGTGCAAATCACAGAAACATACTTGAAAACTCTGCAAAATGCTTCTTCTAATGTAAAATAGTGTTTCCATGCTGGAAAAAGTCTTATTTTGACGCCGGCAACATATTTTAGACACACCGTTCATTTCAGCTCAAACGGTAAAATTTGACCGTTCCTGGCCATATGAGACTGTTTTTCACAACGTTTGCCCTGAAAGTGCAGATGACAGAAACACACGGGAAAACTCTGCAAAATGCTTCTTCTAATGTAAAATAGTGTTTCCATGCTGGAAAAAGTCTTATTTTGACGCCGCAACATATTTGATGCAAAGCTGTCATTTCAGCTCAAACGGTAAAATTTGACCGTTCCTGGCCATATGAGACTGTTTTTCACAACGTTTGCCCTGAAAGTGCAGATGACAGAAACACACGGGGAAAACTCTGCAAAATGCTTCTTCTAATGTAAAATAGTGTTTCCATGCTGGAAAAAGTCTTATTTTGACGCCGGCAACATATTTGATGCAAAGCTGTCATTTCAGCTCAAACGGTAAAATTTGACCGTTCCTGGCCATATGAGACTGTTTTTCACAACGTTTGCCCTGAAAGTGCCAGGTACTGCAGATGACAGAAACACACGGGAAAACTCAGCAAAATGCTTCTTCTAATGTAAAATAGTGTTTCCATGCTGGAAAAAGTCTTATTTTGACGCCAGCAACATATTTTAGACACACCGTTCATTTCAGCACTAACTGACTGAAACTTGCCGTTTTAAGCGTTTCCAGCCATTCTGTGCTTCTGGGACACAGCGTGTGGCCCCGAAAATGCCACGCAGTGCAAATCAGAAACATACTTGAAAACTCTGCAAAATGCTTCTTCTAATGTAAAATAGTGTTTCCATGCTGGAAAAAGTCTTATTTTGACGCCGGCAAACATATTTTAGACACACCGTTCATTTCAGCTCAAACGGTAAAATTTGACCGTTCCTGGCCATATGAGACTGTTTTTCACAACGTTTGCCCTGAAAGTGCAGATGACAGAAACACACGGGAAAAACTCTGCAAAATGCTTCTTCTAATGTAAAATAGTGTTTCCATGCTGGAAAAAGTCTTATTTTGACGCCGGCAACATATTTGATGCAAAGCTGTCATTTCAGCTCAAACGGTAAAATTTGACCGTTCATGCCAATTTGAGAGTGTTTTTCACAACGTTTGCCCTGAAAGTGCAGATGACAGAAACACACGGGGAAAACTCTGCAAAATGCTTCTTCTAATGTAAAATAGTGTTTCCATGCTGGAAAATGTCTTATTTTGACGCCGGCAACATATTTGATGCAAAGCTGTCATTTCAGCTCAAACGGTAAAATTTGACCGTTCCTGGCCATATGAGACTGTTTTTCACAACGTTTGCCCTGAAAGTGCCAGGTACTGCAGATGACAGAAACACACGGGAAAACTCTGCAAAATGCTTCTTCTAATGTAAAATAGTGTTTCCATGCTGGAAAAAGTCTTATTTTGACGCCGGCAACATATTTTAGACACACCGTTCATTTCAGCTCAAACGGTAAAATTTGACCGGTCATGCCAATTTGAGACTGTTTTTCACAACGTTTGCCCTGAAAGTGCAGATGACAGAAACACACGGGGAAAACTCTGCAAAATGCTTCTTCTAATGTAAAATAGTGTTTCCATGCTGGAAAAAGTCTTATTTTGACGCCGGGCAACATATTTTAGACACACCGTTCATTTCAGCTCAAACGGTAAAATTTGACCGGTCATGCCAATTTGAGACTGTTTTTCACAACGTTTGCCCTGAAAGTGCAGATGACAGAAACACACGGGAAAACTCTGCAAAATGCTTCTTCTAATGTAAATAGTGTTTCCATGCTGGAAAAAGTCTTATTTTGACGCCGGCAACATATTTGATGCAAAGCTGTCATTTCAGCTCAAACGGTAAAATTTGGACCGTTCCTGGCCATATGAGAGTGTTTTTCACAACGTTTGCCCTGAAAGTGCCAGGTACTGCAGATGACAGAAACACACGGGAAAACTCTGCAAAATGCTTCTTCTAATGTAAAATAGTGTTTCCATGCTGGAAAAAGTCTTATTTTGACGCCAGCAACATATTTTAGACACACCGTTCATTTCAGCACTAACTGACTGAAACTTGCCGTTTTAAGCGTTTCCAGCCATTTTGTGCTTCTGGGACACAGCGTGTGCCCCGAAAATGCCACGCAGTGCAAATCACAGAAACATACTTGAAAACTCTGCAAAATGCTTCTTCTAATGTAAAATAGTGTTTCCATGCTGGAAAAAGTCTTATTTTGACGCCGGGCAACATATTTTAGACACACCGTTCATTTCAGCTCAAACGGTAAAATTTGACCGTTCATGCCATTTGAGACTGTTTTTCACAACGTTTGCCCTGAAAGTGCCAGGTACTGCAGATGACAGAAACACACGGAAAAACTCTGCAAAATGCTTCTTCTAATGTAAAATAGTGTTTCCATGCTGGAAAAAGTCTTATTTTGACGCCGGCAACATATTTTAGACACACCGTTCATTTCAGCTCAAACGGTAAAATTTGACCGTTCCTGGCCATATGAGACTGTTTTTCACAACGTTTGCCCTGAAAGTGCAGATGACAGAAACACACGGGAAAACTCTGCAAAATGCTTCTTCTAATGTAAAATAGTGTTTCCATGCTGGAAAAAGTCTTATTTTGACGCCGGCAACATATTTGATGCAAAGCTGTCATTTCAGCTCAAACGGTAAAATTTGACCGTTCATGCCAATTTGAGAGTGTTTTTCACAACGTTTGCCCTGAAAGTGCAGATGACAGAAACACACGGGAAAACTCTGCAAAATGCTTCTTCTAATGTAAAATAGTGTTTCCATGCTGGAAAAAGTCTTATTTTGACGCCGGCAACATATTTGATGCAAAGCTGTCATTTCAGCTCAAACGGTAAAATTTGACCGTTCCTGGCCATATGAGAGTGTTTTTTCACAACGTTTGCCCTGAAAGTGCCAGGTACTGCAGATGACAGAAACACACGGGAAAACTCTGCAAAATGCTTCTTCTAATGTAAAATAGTGTTTCCATGCTGGAAAAAGTCTTATTTTGACGCCAGCAACATATTTTAGACACACCGTTCATTTCAGCACTAACTGACTGAAACTTGCCGTTTTAAGCGTTTCCAGCCATTCTGTGCTTCTGGGACACAGCGTGTGCCCCGAAAATGCCACGCAGTGCAAATCACAGAAACATACTTGAAAACTCTGCAAAATGCTTCTTCTAATGTAAAATAGTGTTTCCATGCTGGAAAAAGTCTTATTTTGACGCCGGCAACATATTTTAGACACACCGTTCATTTCAGCTCAAACGGTAAAATTTGACGTTCCTGGCCATATGAGACTGTTTTTCACAACGTTTGCCCTGAAAGTGCAGATGACGGAAACACACGGGGGAAAACTCTGCAAAATGCTTCTTCTAATGTAAAATAGTGTTTCCATGCTGGAAAAAGTCTTATTTTGACGCCGGCAACATATTTGATGCAAAGCTGTCATTTCAGCTCAAACGGTAAAATTTGACCGTTCCTGGCCATATGAGACTGTTTTTCACAACGTTTGCCCTGAAAGTGCAGATGACAGAAACACACGGGAAAACTCTGCAAAATGCTTCTTCTAATGTAAAATAGTGTTTCCATGCTGGAAAAAGTCTTATTTTGACGCCGGCAACATATTTGATGCAAAGCTGTCATTTCAGCTCAAACGGTAAAATTTGACCGTTCCTGGCCATATGAGACTGTTTTTCACAACGTTTGCCCTGAAAGTGCCAGGTACTGCAGATGACAGAAACACACGGGAAAACTCAGCAAAATGCTTCTTCTAATGTAAAATAGTGTTTCCATGCTGGAAAAAGTCTTATTTTGACGCCAGCAACATATTTTAGACACACCGTTCATTTCAGCACTAACTGACTGAAACTTGCCGTTTTAAGCGTTTCCAGCCATTCTGTGCTTCTGGGACACAGCGTGTGCCCCGAAAATGCCACGCAGTGCAAATCACAGAAACATACTTGAAAACTCTGCAAAATGCTTCTTCTAATGTAAAATAGTGTTTCCATGCTGGAAAAAGTCTTATTTTGACGCCGGGCAACATATTTTAGACACACCGTTCATTTCAGCTCAAACGGTAAAATTTGACCGTTCCTGGCCATATGAGACTGTTTTTCACAACGTTTGCCCTGAAAGTGCAGATGACAGAAACACACGGGGAAAACTCTGCAAAATGCTTCTTCTAATGTAAAATAGTGTTTCCATGCTGGAAAAAGTCTTATTTTGACGCCGGCAACATATTTGATGCAAAGCTGTCATTTCAGCTCAAACGGTAAAATTTGACCGTTCATGCCAATTTGAGAGTGTTTTTCACAACGTTTGCCCTGAAAGTGCAGATGACAGAACACACGGGAAAACTCTGCAAAATGCTTCTTCTAATGTAAAATAGTGTTTCCATGCTGGAAAATGTCTTATTTTGACGCCGGCAACATATTTGATGCAAAGCTGTCATTTCAGCTCAAACGGTAAAATTTGACCGTTCCTGGCCATATGAGACTGTTTTTCACAACGTTTGCCCTGAAAGTGCCAGGTACTGCAGATGACAGAAACACACGGGAAAACTCTGCAAAATGCTTCTTCTAATGTAAAATAGTGTTTCCATGCTGGAAAAAGTCTTATTTTGACGCCGGCAACATATTTTAGACACACCGTTCATTTCAGCTCAAACGGTAAAATTTGACCGGTCATGCCAATTTGAGACTGTTTTTCACAACGTTTGCCCTGAAAGTGCAGATGACAGAAACACACGGGAAAACTCTGCAAAATGCTTCTTCTAATGTAAAATAGTGTTTCCATGCTGGAAAAAGTCTTATTTTGACGCCGGCAACATATTTGATGCAAAGCTGTCATTTCAGCTCAAACGGTAAAATTTGACCGTTCCTGGCCATATGAGAGTGTTTTTCACAACGTTTGCCCTGAAAGTGCCAGGTACTGCAGATGACAGAAACACACGGGGAAAACTCTGCAAAATGCTTCTTCTAATGTAAAATAGTGTTTCCATGCTGGAAAAAGTCTTATTTTGACGCCAGCAACATATTTTAGACACACCGTTCATTTCAGCACTAACTGACTGAAACTTGCCGTTTTAAGCGTTTCCAGCCATTTTGTGCTTCTGGGACACAGCGTGTGCCCCGAAAATGCCACGCAGTGCAAATCACAGAAACATACTTGAAAACTCTGCAAAATGCTTCTTCTAATGTAAAATAGTGTTTCCATGCTGGAAAAAGTCTTATTTTGACGCCGGCAACATATTTGATGCAAAGCTGTCATTTCAGCTCAAACGGTAAAATTTGACCGTTCCTGGCCATATGAGAGTGTTTTCACAACGTTTGCCCTGAAAGTGCCAGGTACTGCAGATGACAGAAACACACGGGGAAAACTCTGCAAAATGCTTCTTCTAATGTAAAATAGTGTTTCCATGCTGGAAAAAGTCTTATTTTGACGCCGGCAACATATTTGATGCAAAGCTGTCATTTCAGCTCAAACGGTAAAATTTGACCGTTCATGCCAATTTGAGAGTGTTTTTCACAACGTTTGCCCTGAAAGTGCAGATGACAGAAACACACGGGGAAAACTCTGCAAAATGCTTCTTCTAATGTAAAATAGTGTTTCCATGCTGGAAAAAGTCTTATTTTGACGCCGGCAACATATTTGATGCAAAGCTGTCATTTCAGCTCAAACGGTAAAATTTGACCGGTTCCTGGCCATATGAGAGTGTTTTTCACAACGTTTGCCCTGAAAGTGCAGATGACAGAAACACACGGGAAAACTCTGCAAAATGCTTCTTCTAATGTAAAATAGTGTTTCCATGCTGGAAAAAGTCTTATTTTGACGCCGGCAACATATTTGATGCAAAGCTGTCATTTCAGCTCAAACGGTAAAATTTGACCGTTCCTGGCCATATGAGAGTGTTTTTCACAACGTTTGCCCTGAAAGTGCCAGGTACTGCAGATGACAGAAACACACGGGGAAAACTCTGCAAAATGCTTCTTCTAATGTAAAATAGTGTTTCCATGCTGGAAAAAGTCTTATTTTGACGCCAGCAACATATTTTAGACACACCGTTCATTTCAGCACTAACTGACTGAAACTTGCCGTTTTAAGCGTTTCCAGCCATTTTGTGCTTCTGGGACACAGCGTGTGCCCCGAAAATGCCACGCAGTGCAAATCACAGAAACATACTTGAAAACTCTGCAAAATGCTTCTTCTAATGTAAAATAGTGTTTCCATGCTGGAAAAAGTCTTATTTTGACGCCGGCAACATATTTTAGACACATCGTTCATTTCAGCTCAAACGGTAAAATTTGACCGTTCATGCCAATTTTGAGACTGTTTTTCACAACGTTTGCCCTGAAAGTGCCAGGTACTGCAGATGACAGAAACACACGGGAAAACTCTGCAAAATGCTTCTTCTAATGTAAAATAGTGTTTCCATGCTGGAAAAAGTCTTATTTTGACGCCGGCAACATATTTGATGCAAAGCTGTCATTTCAGCTCAAACGGTAAAATTTGACCGTTCATGCCAATTTGAGAGTGTTTTTCACAACGTTTGCCCTGAAAGTGCAGATGACAGAAACACACGGGAAAACTCTGCAAAATGCTTCTTCTAATGTAAAATAGTGTTTCCATGCTGGAAAAAGTCTTATTTTGACGCCGGCAACATATTTGATGCAAAGCTGTCATTTCAGCTCAAACGGTAAAATTTGACCGTTCCTGGCCATATGAGAGTGTTTTTCACAACGTTTGCCCTGAAAGTGCAGATGACAGAAACACACGGGAAAACTCTGCAAAATGCTTCTTCTAATGTAAAATAGTGTTTCCATGCTGGAAAAAGTCTTATTTTGACGCCGGCAACATATTTGATGCAAAGCTGTCATTTCAGCTCAAACGGTAAAATTTGACCGTTCCTGGCCATATGAGAGTGTTTTTCACAACGTTTGCCCTGAAAGTGCAGATGACAGAAACACACGGGAAAACTCTGCAAAATGCTTCTTCTAATGTAAAATAGTGTTTCCATGCTGGAAAAAGTCTTATTTTGACGCCGGCAACATATTTGATGCAAAGCTGTCATTTCAGCTCAAACGGTAAAATTTGACCGTTCCTGGCCATATGAGAGTGTTTTTTCACAACGTTTGCCCTGAAAGTGCCAGGTACTGCAGATGACAGAAACACACGGGGAAAACTCTGCAAAATGCTTCTTCTAATGTAAAATAGTGTTTCCATGCTGGAAAAAGTCTTATTTTGACGCCAGCAACATATTTTAGACACACCGTCCATTTCAGCACTAACTGACTGAAACTTGCCGTTTTAAGCGTTTCCAGCCATTCTGTTCTTCTGGGACACAGCGTGTGCCCCGAAAATGCCACGCAGTGCAAATCACAGAAACATACTTGAAAACTCTGCAAAATGCTTCTTCTAATGTAAAATAGTGTTTCCATGCTGGAAAAAGTCTTATTTTGACGCCGGCAACATATTTTAGACACACCGTTCATTTCAGCTCAAACGGTAAAATTTGACCGTTCATGCCAATTTGAGACTGTTTTTCACAACGTTTGCCCTGAAAGTGCCAGGTACTGCAGATGACAGAAACACACGGGAAAACTCTGCAAAATGCTTCTTCTAATGTAAAATAGTGTTTCCATGCTGGAAAAAGTCTTATTTGACGCCAGCAACATATTTTAGACACACCGTTCATTTCAGCACTAACTGACTGAAACTTGCCGTTTTAAGCGTTTCCAGCCATTCTGTGCTTCTGGGACACAGCGTGTGCCCCGAAAATGCCACGCAGTGCAAATCACAGAAACATACTTGAAAACTCTGCAAAATGCTTCTTCTAATGTAAAATAGTGTTTCCATGCTGGAAAAAGTCTTATTTTGACGCCGGCAACATATTTTAGACACATCGTTCATTTCAGCTCAAACGGTAAAATTTGACCGTTCATGCCAATTTGAGAGTGTTTTTCACAACGTTTGCCCCTGAAAGTGGCAGATGACAGAAACACACGGGAAAACTCAGCAAAATGCTTCTTCTAATGTAAAATAGTGTTTCCATGCTGGAAAAAGTCTTATTTTGACGCCGGCAACATATTTTAGACACACCGTTCATTTCAGCTCAAACGGTAAAATTTGACCGTTCCTGGCCATATGAGACTGTTTTTCACAACGTTTGCCCTGGAAAGTGCAGATGACAGAAACACACGGGAAAACTCTGCAAAATGCTTCTTCTAATGTAAAATAGTGTTTCCATGCTGGAAAAAGTCTTATTTTGACGCCGGCAACATATTTGATGCAAAGCTGTCATTTCAGCTCAAACGGTAAAATTTGACCGTTCATGCCAATTTGAGAGTGTTTTTCACAACGTTTGCCCTGAAAGTGCAGATGACAGAAACACACGGGAAAACTCTGCAAAATGCTTCTTCTAATGTAAAATAGTGTTTCCATGCTGGAAAATGTCTTATTTTGACGCCGGCAACATATTTGATGCAAAGCTGTCATTTCAGCTCAAACGGTAAAATTTGACCGTTCCTGGCCATATGAGACTGTTTTTCACAACGTTTGCCCTGAAAGTGCCAGGTACTGCAGATGACAGAAACACACGGGAAAACTCAGCAAAATGCTTCTTCTGATGTAAAATAGTGTTTCCATGCTGGAAAAAGTCTTATTTTGACGCCGGAAACATATTTTAGACACACCGTTCATTTCAGCTCAAACGGTAAAATTTGACCGTTCATGCCAATTTGAGACTGTTTTTCACAACGTTTGCCCTGAAAGTGCCAGGTACTGCAGATGACAGAAACACACCGGAAAAAACTCTGCAAAATGCTTCTTCTAATGTAAAATAGTGTTTCCATGCTGGAAAAAGTCTTATTTTGACGCCGGCAACATATTTGATGCAAAGCTGTCATTTCAGCTCAAACGGTAAAATTTGACCGTTCCTGGCCATATGAGAGTGTTTTTCACAACGTTTGCCCTGAAAGTGCAGATGACAGAAACCACACGGGAAAACTCTGCAAAATGCTTCTTCTAATGTAAAATAGTGTTTCCATGCTGGAAAAAGTCTTATTTTGACGCCAGCAACATATTTTAGACACACCGTTCATTTCAGCACTAACTGACTGAAACTTGCCGTTTTAAGCGTTTCCAGCCATTTTGTGCTTCTGGGACACAGCGTGTGCCCCGAAAATGCCACGCAGTGCAAATCACAGAAACATACTTGAAAACTCTGCAAAATGCTTCTTCTAATGTAAAATAGTGTTTCCATGCTGGAAAAAGTCTTATTTGACGCCGGCAACATATTTTAGACACATCGTTCATTTCAGCTCAAACGGTAAAATTTGACCGTTCATGCCATTTGAGACTGTTTTTCACAACGTTTGCCCTGAAAGTGCCAGGTACTGCAGATGACAGAAACACACGGGAAAACTCTGCAAAATGCTTCTTCTAATGTAAAATAGTGTTTCCATGCTGGAAAAAGTCTTATTTTGACGCCGGCAACATATTTGATGCAAAGCTGTCATTTCAGCTCAAACGGTAAAATTTGACCGTTCATGCCAATTTGAGAGTGTTTTTCACAACGTTTGCCCTGAAAGTGCAGATGACAGAAACACACGGGAAAACTCTGCAAAATGCTTCTTCTAATGTAAAATAGTGTTTCCATGCTGGAAAAAGTCTTATTTTGACGCCGGCAACATATTTGATGCAAAGCTGTCATTTCAGCTCAAACGGTAAAATTTGACCGTTCCTGGCCATATGAGAGTGTTTTTCACAACGTTTGCCCTGAAAGTGCAGATGACAGAAACACACGGGAAAACTCTGCAAAATGCTTCTTCTAATGTAAAATAGTGTTTCCATGCTGGAAAAAGTCTTATTTTGACGCCGGCAACATATTTGATGCAAAGCTGTCATTTCAGCTCAAACGGTAAAATTTGACCGTTCCTGGCCATATGAGAGTGTTTTTCACAACGTTTGCCCTGAAAGTGCCAGGTACTGCAGATGACAGAAACACACGGGAAAACTCTGCAAAATGCTTCTTCTAATGTAAAATAGTGTTTCCATGCTGGAAAAAGTCTTATTTTGACGCCAGCAACATATTTTAGACACACCGTTCATTTCAGCACTAACTGACTGAAACTTGCCGTTTTAAGCGTTTCCAGCCATTTTGTGCTTCTGGGACACAGCGTGTGCCCCGAAAATGCCACGCAGTGCAAATCACAGAAACATACTTGAAAACTCTGCAAAATGCTTCTTCTAATGTAAAATAGTGTTTCCATGCTGGAAAAAGTCTTATTTTGACGCCGGCAACATATTTTAGACACATCGTTCATTTCAGCTCAAACGGTAAAATTTGACCGTTCATGCCAATTTGAGACTGTTTTTCACAACGTTTGCCCTGAAAGTGCCAGGTACTGCAGATGACAGAAACACACGGGAAAACTCTGCAAAATGCTTCTTCTAATGTAAAATAGTGTTTCCATGCTGGAAAAAGTCTTATTTTGACGCCGGCAACATATTTGATGCAAAGCTGTCATTTCAGCTCAAACGGTAAAATTTGACCGTTCATGCCAATTTGAGAGTGTTTTTCACAACGTTTGCCCTGAAAGTGCAGATGACAGAAACACACGGGAAAACTCTGCAAAATGCTTCTTCTAATGTAAAATAGTGTTTCCATGCTGGAAAAAGTCTTATTTTGACGCCGGCAACATATTTGATGCAAAGCTGTCATTTCAGCTCAAACGGTAAAATTTGACCGTTCCTGGCCATATGAGAGTGTTTTTCACAACGTTTGCCCTGAAAGTGCAGATGACAGAAACACACGGGAAAACTCTGCAAAATGCTTCTTCTAATGTAAAATAGTGTTTCCATGCTGGAAAAAGTCTTATTTTGACGCCGGCAACATATTTGATGCAAAGCTGTCATTTCAGCTCAAACGGTAAAATTTGACCGTTCCTGGCCATATGAGAGTGTTTTTCACAACGTTTGCCCTGAAAGTGCCAGGTACTGCAGATGACAGAAACACACGGGAAAACTCTGCAAAATGCTTCTTCTAATGTAAAATAGTGTTTCCATGCTGGAAAAAGTCTTATTTTGACGCCAGCAACATATTTTAGACACACCGTTCATTTCAGCACTAACTGACTGAAACTTGCCGTTTTAAGCGTTTCCAGCCATTCTGTGCTTCTGGGACACAGCGTGTGCCCCGAAAATGCCACGCAGTGCAAATCACAGAAACATACTTGAAAACTCTGCAAAATGCTTCTTCTAATGTAAAATAGTGTTTCCATGCTGGAAAAAGTCTTATTTTGACGCCGGCAACATATTTTAGACACATCGTTCATTTCAGCTCAAACGGTAAAATTTGACCGTTCATGCCAATTTGAGAGTGTTTTTCACAACGTTTGCCCTGAAAGTGCAGATGACAGAAACACACGGGAAAACTCTGCAAAATGCTTCTTCTAATGTAAAATAGTGTTTCCATGCTGGAAAAAGTCTTATTTTGACGCCAGCAACATATTTTAGACACACCGTTCATTTCAGCACTAACTGACTGAAACTTGCCGTTTTAAGCGTTTCCAGCCATTCTGTGCTTCTGGGACACAGCGTGTGCCCCGAAAATGCCACGCAGTGCAAATCACAGAAACATACTTGAAAACTCTGCAAAATGCTTCTTCTAATGTAAAATAGTGTTTCCATGCTGGAAAAAGTCTTATTTTGACGCCGGCAACATATTTTAGACACATCGTTCATTTCAGCTCAAACGGTAAAATTTGACCGTTCATGCCAATTTGAGACTGTTTTTCACAACGTTTGCCCTGAAAGTGCAGATGACAGAAACACACGGGAAATCTCTGCAAAATACTTCTTCTAATGTAAAATAGTGTTTCCATGCTGGAAAAAGTCTTATTTTGACGCCGGCAACATATTTTAGACACACCGTTCATTTCAGCTCAAACGGTAAAATTTGACCGTTCATGCCAATTTGAGACTGTTTTTCACAACGTTTGCCCTGAAAGTGCAGATGACAGAAACACACGGAAAAACTCTGCAAAATGCTTCTTCTAATGTAAACTAGTGTTTCCATGCTGGAAAAAGTCTTATTTTGACGCCGGCAACATATTTGATGCAAAGCTGTCATTTCAGCTCAAACGGTAAAATTTGACCGTTCATGCCAATTTGAGAGTGTTTTTCAAAACGTTTGCCCTGAAAGTGCCAGGTACTGCAGATGACAGAAACACACGGGAAAACTCTGCAAAATGCTTCTTCTAATGTAAAATAGTGTTTCCATGCTGGAAAAAGTCTTATTTTGACGCCGGCAGCACATTTGATGCAAAGCTGTCATTTCAGCTCAAACGGTAAAATTTGACCGTTCATGCCAATTTGAGAGTGTTTTTCACAACGTTTGCCCTGAAAGTGCCAGGTACTGCAGATGACAGAAACACACGGGAAAACTCTGCAAAATGCTTCTTCTAATGTAAAATAGTGTTTCCATGCTGGAAAAAGTCTTATTTTGACGCCAGCAACATATTTTAGACACACCGTTCATTTCAGCTCAAACGGTAACATTTGACCGTTCATGCCAATTTGAGAGTGTTTTTCACAACGTTTGCCCTGAAAGTGCCAGGTACTGCAGATGACAGAAACACAGAAAAAATGACAGAAAAAGTCTTATTTTGACGCCAGCAACATATTTTAGACACACCGTTCCTTTCAGCACTAACTGACTGAAACTTGCCGTTTTAAGCGTTTCCAGCCATTCTGTGCTTCTGGGACACAGCGTGTGCCCTGAAAATGCCACACAGTGCAAATCACAGAAACATACTTGAAAACTCAGCAAAAAACTTCTTCTAGTTGACAACACTGTTTCCATGCTGGAAAAAGTCTTATTTTGACGCCGGCAGCACATTTGATGCAAAGCTGTCATTTCAGCTCAAACGGTAAAATTTGACCGTTCATGCCAATTTGAGAGTGTTTTTCGCAACGTTTGCCCTGAAAGTGCCAGGTACTGCAGATGACAGAAACACAGAAAAAATGACAGAAAAAGTCTTATTTTGACGCCAGCAACATATTTTAGACACACCGTTCCTTTCAGCTCTAGCGTTAGAATTTGACCGTTCCAGCCAGTTCCAGATGCTCTTTTCCCAGCGTGTGCCCTGAAAATGCCACACAGTGCAAATCACAGAAACATACTGGAAAACTCAGCAAAATGCTTCTTCTAATGTAAAATAGTGTTTCCATGCTGGAAAAAGTCTTATTTTGACGCCAGCAACATATTTTAAACACACCGTTCATTTCAGCACTAACTGACTGAAACTTACCGTTTTAAGCGTTTCCAGCCATTCTGTGCGTCTGGGACACAGCGTGTGCACTGAAAATGCCATATCCTGCAAATCACAGAAACATACTGGAAAACTCTGCAAAATGCTTCTTCTAATGTAAAATAGTGTTTCCATGCTGGAAAAAGTCTTATTTTGACGCCAGCAACATATTTTAGACACACCGTTCCTTTCAGCTCTAGCGTTAGAATTTGACCGTTCCAGCCAGTTCCAGATGCTCTTTTCCCAGCGTTTGCCCTGAAAGTGCCAGGTACTGCAGATGACAGAAACACACGGGAAAACTCTGCAAAATGCTTCTTCTAATGTAAAACAGTGTTTCCATGCTGGAAAAAGTCTTATTTTGAAAATGCCACACAGTGCAAATCACAGAAACATACTGGAAAACTCTGCAAAATGCTTCTTCTAATGTAAAATAGTGTTTCCATGCTGGAAAAAGTCTTATTTTGACGCCAGCAACATATTTTAAACACACCGTTCATTTCAGCACTAACTGACTGAAACTTACCGTTTTAAGCGTTTCCAGCCATTCTGTGCGTCTGGGACACAGATGCTTTTTTCCCAGCGTTTGCCCTGAAGGTGCCAGGTACTGCAGATGACAGAAACACACGGGAAAACTCTGCAAAATGCTTCTTCTAATGTAAAATAGTGTTTCCATGCTGGAAAAAGTCTTATTTTGACGCCGGCAGCACATTTGATGCACCCCTGTCATTTCAGCTGTAACGGTAAAATTTGACCGTTCCTGCCAATATGAGACTGTTTTTCACAAAGTCTGCCCTGATAATGCCAGATACTGCAGATGACAGAAACACACGGGAAAACTCTGCAAAATGCTTCTTCTAATGTAGTGTTTCCATGTTGGAAAAAGTCTAATTTTGACGCCAGCAACATATTTTATGCACAGCGTTCATTTCAGCTCAAACATTACAGTTATAAGCGTTTCCAGACAAGATGAGCGACGATATCACAGCGTCTACTGTTAAAATGCCAAATACTACACATAATAGAAACACACTTGAAAAATCTGCAAAATACTTCTTCTAGTTGACGACACTGTTTCCATGCTGGAAAAAGTCTTATTTTGACGCCAGCAACAAATTTCATACATACCTTTCATTTCAGCTCTAGCGTTAGAATTTTACTGTTCCAGCCCGTTTCAGATTGTGTTTTTCCCAGCGTCTGCTTGAAAATTTCACATACTTGGGATCACACAAACATACTGTAAAACTCTGCAAAATACTTCTTCTAGTTGACAACAGTGTTTCCATGCTGGAAAAAGTCTAATTTTAACGCCAGCTGGTAGTTTCACACTCACCTTTCATTTCAGCTCTAACGGTCCAGTTATAATATTTTCAGCTGTCTTTTTCACAAAGCCATCCCCGAAAATACCAAATTGCCGATGAGGGAAACACAGTGGAAAACTCACTTTCGTTGTCGGCCATGGCTATCCGCTACAGCTTGACTAAAAAAGCTAGGTCAGTAAAGAAAAAAAACAGCATTGTTCCTACTTCGCCATGATCTGTTGGTCACGTTCAAAGGAAGCACGAAGTTTGCCAAGGAAACAAAACAACTTCTCATGCACATGTTCGCACGCATGGAGCTGCAATTAATAAAATGTGCCCTATATTCTTTAATAGGATCTCTCTGTCTGGTAGATCGTCAACACTTTCTAATCTTTCAAGATCATATATCGTCATATCCTACATCACTACTCTAGAACATGCGTCTTCTAATTGAAAATAGTGCTTCCATACTCAAAAAAAAATATTTTAACGCCAGCAGCAAATTTCATGCACACCTTTCATTTCAGCTTTAACCGACTTCGCATTACAGTTATAGCGGTTTCAGGCCATATGAACGTCTTTTTCACAAAGCTTGCCCTGAAAATGCCATACTGCAGATCACACAAACACACTGGCACTGCACGAGGCCTCCTCTTGGTACACCAGATTGAAGACGCAATAGCATGAGAAAAACACTGCCATTCCAGCCACAATTTTCTGGTGTGGACCCACAACCACTTGTCCCACAATGCTACGCATCCAGCTCATTGGCATGAGAACATCACCTAAACATAAATAAACATTTGCTTTATTATTGTTCTTTTGGCATTTTTAGATATTCTTTCTGTTGCTTTTCCTGTCGCCCTTCAACATAAACATATCCATAGATTAAACTAATTCATATTAATCTCTAGTTTTGCAACAGACTAAAAAATACACTACCTAAGACTTAACTTACATGAGTTCCCTGTGGTGCTATATTAGCACAGATGTTGTACTGAATCTCAACTATGTTAAATTTTAAAATCTCACACAAGAAAACATTTTCAGCAATATAAATGTAACAGACAAATTTTTACCTGAAAATTGTCTTCACATATGTGTGGTGATGATTACTGTGCCTTCTGCAGTAACGCTCACCGCCCAGGGTTTTCCTCTGCACCTGTAGCAAGGGGACAGTTCAACAGCAAAATATGCATGCTTAATTAGGCTAGTTACTGATGAGGTTGAACAATTTAACTGCTTAGCCAATGTTAATTGTGCCTTTTTTCTATAACATAATCTTACCCAATATCAGATATAACTATCTCTGCCCAGATGGATTCCTCCAAGGTCCCACTCCAGACTGATTCACTTGGTGGAGCTGTAAGAGATGACTGATTGCTTGATTGGACTTCCATGCAATAAGAATAGCTGATATTGGCACATTAATTATATATAACTTCAGTTTCAGACGTTAACAATTTAATTCTTAATCACAATTCAAGTTATGACATCTTTAGTTAAATTTGTACTCAATTCAATTTCTATCTTTTCTCTCTCGCTTTCACATGCAGATGACTGATGTTTGACAGCAAAACCTTACTTTTTAACAGACACAGACACAATTTTGGACTTAAGAGCAGGGCTATATCAGATTCTTAGCAACAACCCTCTTCCAGTTCAAATTAAACCCAATAAAAACTCAGAGGGTGACTGCTGAGCTAACGAGTCAATGTTAAATATTACCCGAGCTCAAGCTCACACAGTGTTTAAAGCGTGTGTGCTACTGTAACTGCAGCATAAACTGCCATGTTGAGCTTGCAAAACAGAGGAAAACCGCCCTGACTTAGTACCTCTGCAATGTCATACTAACGTGTAACATAATGCCATAACGTGTAACTTGACAACTATAAACAATGGGCTGTCGCTCCAACAGTTTTCTAACCTGGAGGGTTTTAGATAATGTGCTGGCAATCGCTCTGTCCTGAAGGTGACAGGGCTAATGCAGGCAGCTAGCGTTAGCTTAACTTAACCAGTTTTTCGCTAGCTAACCTTTGCAAAAACAGTGCAGTCTGCGTCCCACAACCCGTATATTCCGTATAAAACGCGACTAAGATAAATAAAATAACGTGAAATACCGTCACTATCAAAAATAAAGAATCATTATACTTACCAAAATGCTGGTTTTGCAGCTTCCTCTTCACTGCTCTATTGCCTGCTTCTGTCTGTTGGCAACACGCATATTCTTTAAATTAAACGTGCAAAACCAGTCTGATATACAGACAAATTATATTGTATGAAGTTATCGTTTGAATAACATTTGAATTTTGTAGGCTAATAACGTGTTACTTACACTTTATTGACTTGATGGATCGGGTTCTTCGGGAAATTACAGAAATTTGTTACAGTGTATTAGATCGTGAAGGATTAAAAATGTTGAGGATCTGCCAGAGGAGAGAGATCGTATTATCGTCTATAATGCACATTCTATTAATTGCAGCTCTATGCGTTCGCACAGATGCATGAGAAGTTTTTTTTTTTTAAATCTGGGCTTCACGCATCCTTTGAACGTGACCAACCAATCATGGCGAAGTATGAGCAGTGCTGTTTTTTTTTTTTCACTAACCTCGCTTTTTTAGTCCAGGTGTACCGGCTACTTTTGTTTTTTTCTCCGGGCAGCTAAGGTCGCTCTTCCTTTGAACGTGACCAACCACTCATAGCGAAGTATGAGCGCTGCTTTTCTTTTTTTTTCACTAGCCTCGCTTTTTTTGTCCAGATGTAGCGGTAGCCATAGCCGACAACGAAAGTGAGTTTTCCTCTGTGTTTCCTTTAACTGCAATGTGGTATTTTCAAGGAAGGCTTGGTGAAAATGATGTTCACATGGGTAGAAAACGCTAGAACGGGATCGTTAGAGCTGCAACGAAAGGTGAGTGTGAAATTTGCTGCTCAGGCCTGGACTGGTAATCTGGCATACCGGGCATTTTCCCGTTTGGCCGACAGTCCTCGGGCTGATACTGTTTGTTTTTTTGTTTTTTAGACTTAGAGACCGGGTTTTGAGGGTGTGGCAATATATCTTCAGTATAGACAGTGGACTAAACCAATCAGGATATAGTAGCTTACAAGAGCGGCCCCACCCCTTTCTCTGCACTGATCCCCGCCAGTTTAGTGTTGAGCGTGGAAACATGGAGAAGCGGAAGAAAGGAGGTGCGGAGAGGTTGCGGGCTAAAAGATTAAAAATAATCTCGCTATAGAAGCTGCAAAATGTACTAAAATAAAAGACATATTCTCTGGAGGGGCTGCTGTAGCCTCCAGGGAGAGGAGCAGCCAGAGGCTGTTGACAGGGAACCCGAGGGACAGAGTGACCAGGGAAGTGTAGCACAGGCGCAGCGGGTAAGCAGGTAGTATGTTATGATAATACCGGGACTTTTAGGTGATGGACAGGCATGAAACTCGCTCACCTTTCGGCGAAATTCGCCGCTCTGAAGCCAAAACAGGTGACCTACGTGAATCGTGTAGAATTACATGAGAATGGAGAGCAATGAATAATGTTCTTATTTCCTGTCGCAGCAGTTGCCTTAAATTGTGTTTTGTTTTCGTTCCGTGTGAGTTTTTTTTTTTTTACAGTATCAATGCAGTTAGTATAAGATTTTTGAGATTCTTATCAAAAAATAAAAATGTAACCTAAAGATACTACATGTTTTGATGGTTTAGATAGTTGCACAGTTTTTCCAGGTAGTTCAAGGATCAAGGATCAAGGATCAAGGAACTTTATTGTCATACCAGGACATTTACATGTTATGGTACGAAATTAGTACTCAGGTCCCAGTTTAAGCCATTCAGAGCCGTGAACAAAATGAAGTATAAACATAAGGGCAATAGTATAAACATTAGAGTAGAAAAATAAATATAACATTAGAGAAATTAAAATAAACATTAGAGTAGAAATATATAAACATTGTGAAATTAAACAATTAGCAATTAAATAGAGTAAAAATAAGATAAGATAAGGTAAGGAAGCCGAAGTTAGCACGTGCATAAACACTCATGTGCAAGTGGGAGGTAGTGGTAGTGCAGAGGTAGCCATGTATTGCACCTAGGGAACAGATAAAGTGTTGTAGTGCAGGACTGTCAGTGTGTGGTGAGGGGGGGAAGGGGGGGGGTCTACAGGGCAGGGCTAGAGTTCAGCAGTCTTACAGCTTCAGGGAAGAAGCTGTTCCTGAGCCTGGTGGTCCTGCTCCGGATGCTCCTCAGCCGCCTGCCTGAGGGGAGGGGTTGGAAGAGACTGTGTGCGGGATGGGTGGAGTCCTTCATGATGCGGAGGGCCCTCCCTCTGCATCGTGCTGTGTAGAGGTCTGAGGTGGTGGGCAGGCTGTTCCCCACAGTCCTCTGTGCAGCCTTTACCACCCTCTGCAGAGCCTTCCTCTCGGCAGCAGTGCAGCTGCCATGCCACACAGTGATGCAGGTGCAGAGGACACTCTCCACCACACAGTGGTAGAAGCTCCTCAGGACTGAGCCTCCAAGTCCAGCTCGCCGCAGCTTCCTGAGGAGGTAGAGGCGCTGGTGGGCCTTTCTAACCAGATGAGATGTGTTGGTGTTCCAGGTGAGGTCCTCGGTGATGTGTACACCCAGGTACCTGAAGCTGGAGACCACCTCCACAGCTGCTCCTCCGATGTGCAGGGGGGGGAGAGGGCGCCTGTCTCTTCTGAAATCCACCACCATCTCCTTGGTCTTTTTCACATTGATGCAGAGGTTGTTGTTTCTGCACCACTGCTCCAAATGTATTTTAAATTTATTTTTAATTTGTTTCTTTTAGGTTTTCTATTTATCACTTAATAAATTGTAATAATCTGTCCCTCTCTTCCTGTCTAGTCAAGCCAGGCTGTTGAGGTAGCAGTTGAGGAGAGAGAAGAGAGAGTGTTATAATATTTCTGAAATCTATTCCAAATATCTGAAGCTGTCATTTACTGGGGGCTCTCCTCTCTCCACTTCCAGGTGGACTGTCAGCCAACATGCACCTGACCTTGTGCGCAAGAAGCATTTTAAATAAACCATTGAATGTGTAGTTACTGCGAGTTTGCTGGTGGTTTTTGGGAGCTGGGATTTTTCCTTTAAATGTTGCGACATGGTTTCCTCTGGGCCAAGACGTAACAATAGTAAAATACATTGCTTTGGGGAACACATACATAAATTAGTCTGTTGTGCACCGCTAATTATGAGGGGCCGGTCTAACCAGGGCCGTTTTTTTGTCCCAGTCCAGTCCTGTTGCTGCTGGTGTCAAAATTAGAGTTTTTCAGCATGGAAACAGTATTTTCAATTAGAAGAAGCATTTTGCAGAATTTTCCAGTATGTTTGTGTGATCCCCAGTATGTGAAATTTTCAGGGCAGACGCTGGGAAAAAGAAGATCTGGAACGGTAAAATTCTAACACTAGAGCTGAAATGAAAGGTGTGTATAAAATATGTTGCTGGCGTTAAAATAAGACTTTTTCCAGCACGGAAACAGTGTTGTCAACTAGAAGAAGTATTTTGCAGAGTTTTCCAGTATGTTTGTGAGATCTGCAGTAGGTGGATTTTGAAGGGCAGACTTTGTGAAAAAGCCATCATATTGACTGGAAACGCTTAAAACGGTAAGTTCCAGCCAGGTAGAGCTGAAATTAACGGAGTGCATTAAATGTGTTGCTGGCGTCAAAATAAGACTTTTTTCCAGCATGGAAAAAGTGTTGTCAACTAGAAGAAGTATTTTGCAGAGTTTTCCAGTATGTTTGTGAGATCTGCAGTAGGTGGATTTTAAAGGGCAGACTGTGATATAGACGCTTATGGTCAAGCAACGCTTAAAAGTGTAAGTTCCAGACAGTCAGAGCTGAAATGAACGGAGTGCATTAAATGTGTTGCTGGCGTCAAAATTAGACTTTTTTCCAGCATGGAAACACCATTGTCAACTAGAAGAAGTATTTTGCAGTTTTCCAGTATGTTTGTGTGATCCCCCGTATGTGAAATTTTCAGGGCAGACGCTGGGAAAAAGAAGATCTGGAACGGGCTAGAACGGTAAAATTCTAACGCTAGATCTGAAATGAAAGGTGTGTATAAAATATGTTGCGGGCGTCAAAATAAGACTTTTTCCAGCATAGAAACAGTGTTGTCAACTAGAAGAAGTATTTTGCAGAGTTTTCCAGTATGTTTGTGAGATCTGCAGTAGGTGGATTTTGAAGGGCAAACTTTGTGATATAGACGCTAATGGTCAGGCAACGCTTAAAAGTATAAGTTCCAGTCAGTCAGAGCTGAAATGAACGGAGTGCATTAAACGTGTTGCTGGCGTCAAAATTAGACTTTTTCCAGCATGGAAACAATTTTTTCAACTAGAAGAAGCATTTTGCAGAGTTTTCCAGTGTGTTTGTGTGATCTGCAGTAGGTGGCATTTTCGGGTCAGACGTGAAAAAGTCGCTCATATGGGCTGGAACGGTAAAATTCTAACATTAGAGCTGAAATGAAAGGTGTGCATCAAATGTGCTACCGGCGTCAAAATAAGACTTTTTCCAGCACGGAAACACTTTTTTTCAAGTAGAAGAAGCATTTTGCAGAGTTTTACAGTGTGTTTGTGTGATCTGCAGTATGTGGCATATTCAGGTGAAACGTTGTGACAAAGACATGAATAACAAATGGTGGTACCGTTTTTTTTTTTAACACATTACACTATTTCACCAATAATTTACTCATAAGGTTGATCATATTAAAAATTAGTTGATGATGAATAAATCATATATAAACAATGCTGACAAAGCATTTTTAATAATGTCTCATATATAAATCATCGTATCATATATAAATGTTGTACAACTTTAGTTATAAATGGTTTTATAATCATTTACAAATGTATATAAATGGTTTATTCATTAGTTCAATATCTTCTAATCGCTTATAAATGTCTTGTGTTTTATTAATAATTTACAAATGTATATAAATGTTTAGTTCATGATTAGTTAACTATCTACTAATTTCTACTAATAGCGTATAAATGTCTTATAAGGGATTGTTATTCTAAAGCAGTGGTCACTAACAGGCGGACCGCAGACCGGGTCCGGACCCAGACACTGTCCTGTGCGGACCCAGACCTACCATGAATAAATTATTGAGAGATTCTAAGTTATGACGGGGCGCTAATATTTTTACCAGCGCAGCTTTTCTAGTGTTTATGGTATCTGTTTAGCGGACCTTACAGACCAATTGCATGCGAGTTAAGCCATCCCACGTCACGTCGTATGCCTTTGTCTCTAGTCTCGTTTCTTGTCCAGATCTTGTTTTCCCAAGCCATCGTTTCCCAGGTCAGGTTTTGTATTAATTTGTTACTTTGTTTCTCGTTAGGTTTTGTTCATTGCTAAGTCTTTTTCCTCTTAAGAGTGATTTTGTGTTCTCGTTTTGGTTACTTTTGTTTTAGTGCCTTTTTCCCCTTTATGAGTGTTCTTTTATTTGTTACTTTGTCCAGTTGGTTTGCCTTCCTCCTTCGTGAGTGATTTTCTGTTGATACTTTGTTTGAATAAATAATTAGTGTTTTTGACTACGTCTGAGGGGTCGTGCATTTGGGTCCTAGTCAAATGCACGATGCGTCGTGACAGTAGCTACAGATCTATGAGGTCGGGAAATACTATATTGCTATAAGCACTATATTTTGTACTGACATTCTGTGTGTGTGTGTGTGTGTGTGTGTGTGTGTGTGAACCCTAACATTGATACAAAAGCATTAACCCATTCCTGACCACTTCACTGAGTCAAAGGAGGCCCAGAAAGAAGAAATTTGAGTCATTATAACAGGTGAGCCTGAGAGACAACAATCACATTCTTGGTAACTTGCCAAACTTAACTACACTTCATCACTGCAGTTTCCACATGCAGCCAGACCACAACCACGGGACACCCAAGATGGCTGAGTGGAAGTTTGCCAAATGGTGCACCTACCTAATTTTATAACTCTCTCTAGGCCCAACCAGGTAACTGGGGAGAGAAACTGTGTCCCCAGGCCCAAGCCATGCATGATCCTCAGACCTGGGACAATGGGAGTGTTACCTCTCACCCTCTGATGGCAGCCATGCAGGGACGAGACAGGGTCATGGACCTGTCCTAGGTTTCAGGGGTGCAACTTTCATTCCCTAACCCAACAGCTCTGACAGGGAGGAGATTCTGAGAGACCTCCACCAGTACCATTGGCAACTTAAGATAATGGACTATTTCCAGAATGATGATTTTAATTGCATCCCTTTCACTTTCCCATCCAGATGGGAACCAGAGTGGTTCATCATATTGTAAAAGATTTCTAAATGCTATACTTAGGCTACTTTCTTGCTTCCTTGAGACCAGTTGCATTAGTATAGCATTTAGAAATATCATCACCTGTATGACTGAGAATTGTTACAGTCAAGGTGTGAAGCTACTTCAGTAACATATAGCAGCATATTGAGAGCATTTCACTGGTCCATAAAACCCAATTTTGCTCACTTCAGTCAGTGGGGGTCTGTGTAAACACCACCTTAGCAAATGAAAGAAAACACTGTAAAATAAGATTTTCTTAAATCTTTATTTATTTTTGTATCTGTATCTAATATATGATGATGATCATTAAAGAAAATGTAATGCTCCTTTTTTCCCAGTTAAAAAAAAGTTTCAGCTGCACTTATTCCACAGCAGACCTATGGCCACAAACTGGACTTTGGTTGCTCGCATAACATCTGGCATTATGAGGTTCTATTGTTTGTTCAGGTTAGAGTTTGAGATACTATTGTTCATGATTTAGTACATTTCTACTCTGTTAACGTGTACATATTACCTGGTTCAATACATAATATCAGGTTGATTACTATACAGCTGCTGCAGCACAAATACAAATACAAGCACAAGCACAATACAGTATTTTAGTTCCAGTAAATAAATGACATCTAGAGACCATCTTGCAATGAGATCACACCAGCCACTATAGCCATCAACATCCGACCCACGAGTACTCCGAAGTCATAACTACATTATTTCTCAGCACTCAAAATTTTTCACAAAATTTGAAACATCAACATGGATTCATACTAGACTATTAATGTGCTCCACATTTAGATTAACAGTTGGTTTCCTTGGTTCCTGGTTGGGGAGTCCAGACGAAGCCTGATTGTTTAGAGTCACACAGTCACAGGATGCACACAGATGCATGTACACATGCATCCTCACATATAAATGTGAGGAGCCACATCTCTACATGGCTGACTTACCCTACTCGCACACAGATGAAGTAAATAATTACACAAGTGTGTGTACCACTATGTGTTGCCCATCCTCCATGACCCTTTTCACCACACACACATACAAGAGGAAAATAATACCATCCACACTGTTGTGCCTGGCAACAATGTCAGTATGTTGAATTGTACTATTACAGTTTTTGTTGTCATTGCTACAGTACCAAAAAAAAAAAACCCAAAAACAAAACAAAACACACAACTCTGGTCTCTTTACCATATATGTAGTTCTTTCACTTACAGTTCTTCATACATGTGAGTAACTGCCATATCATGATAAAAAGGGTTGGGATGTACTTTATATTGTTAAATATTGGCAATAGCTCTAAAAATGTTCTCTTTACCCCAATCTTCCTGATCATACTTTTTTTTGTTACAGCACATTGTATTCTCAAATAATTATTCATTTCACAAAAATGTTCCTTATTATACCAAATATATTCTGAAGCTGTTTGATATATATTTTTGGATATCTGAAGATTAATACTGATCTCAAATAGGTTATCACTTTATCTTCCCAGCACCCAGCCTGGATTGAAAACCATCTGAAAGTCATAAGGTTCTCTGTGAGATAAAGTTACCATTAAATATTCATAGTATTTCTTGTCATCTGTGAACTAACATAATATGGATGTTCTAAAACTAAATCATACAAAAACTTAAAGGTGTCCTTCCTCAATAAAAACAACACTGGATAAAACCTTTTCTTTGACATGACAACCTAAAGTGGATGACTTAACAAAATATGTCTAACAAAGAAATGTGTTGTATAATATCTTCAAACACTGACAATAATCATACATATCACAGTCACAAAGGATCATAAGTTAGGTTGACTCTGCATGCACAGAAAACATCATAATAGAAACACAAGATGGCACACAACAATGGTAAAGCAGAAAAAAATAAAGACAACTCATTGCAGCTAACGAATTTCCCCATGGGGATTAATAAAGTATCTCTATCTATCTATCTTTGAAGCTTATCTAGTATTATGCTAAAAAAAGGCAGCAGCTCTATATATCATCATCATCTTGCTATAGAATGAGCAAATTCTATATTATAAAAACTCTACATGACTTCTTTAAAAAAGTCTTCAGAAACTGTTTACCTTTCAACATAATACACTAGGCTACCTTACAAAAGTATTGTGATGGGATCCTTCCTTTGCACAAGTATCAGACAGGCAGCAACAAGAGCCATTCTTTATAATGGAGCTCTAAAATCTTTAAAAAGAAAATATCTTTCATTTTGTACATGCTTTTAATATATAGAGTAGTATTGGAGACACTGCCCAATTTGAACCTGACATCAATTTTGTACTGAGAGCTACATTAGGATGTGAACATCTCTATTACAGTGTTAAAAGGACAGGTTTGAATTTTCTTAAAACATGAGCATAGATATTGATTATTGACTGTTTGACCACATCTGTGGAAAATATTTTAAACTCAGAGCTCTCAAGGCATATCCTTCAGCTCTTTGGCTCCCCTACTGTGGAACCATCTGACAGTTTGGGTCTGGGAGGCAGATACTCTCCACTCTCCATGTTTAAGAGTAGGCTGAGACTGCCAGGGAACTTCCCATGATGCACCAAGCTCCTCTCTTCTCCTATTACTAGTCCTATTATTGTCTTTTTCTTCTTACTAGTCTGTCAAATTAGTCTATCATGGTATTTGTCCAAAAAGTGCAAAAGGTTTTATAGCTATATAGACATAAAAACACAAGTTTTCTAGCAAATATCAAGTTTTTGATTAATTCCACAGCTTTGTCTGTGTTCGCACTTCATTTCTGCCTGTCAGTTGGCTCTGACATACGCAAACCAAAATGTGGAAAAGGCAGAAAGCTGTGTCATGAAAGGGGAGAAACCTGGCAAATGGTGTGAGGCATATACTCAGCAGGTAAACCAGATCTGGTTACTGTACCTGGTTACCCAAATACCACATAAAATAATCACGTAACCTGGTTGCTGTTGCAGTGCATGTAAAGGCAGTGTAACAACAATATGGTTGAAAGCTTCAGGAGAAGCTAAAAAGGGATCCTTGAAATAAAGATATGTTACCAGAGGTGTTTTAATACAATGCTTGCATGGCTGGCTGCTTGTTCATATTGGCTGAAAGGCAAACCTTATAAATATTGCTTCACTGTTTAAAGGGCTTAAGAAATACAGGACAAAATTCTCTCTTGGTGCTAAAATGCTTTTAAATGTCGCAGCTTAAGTTATTATATTCTTAGTATGAAATCCCCACATCCCTGAACAGTGTTTCTTTGATGAGCTGTGATGAGAAATACTTCCCAGTAGTCACAAATTCACTGTGTGGCATGGCAGAGGAAGGGCCCTCCGCATCATGAAGGACTCCACCCACCCCTCACATAGTCTCTTCCAACCCCTCCCCTCAGGCAGGCAGCTGAGGAGCATCCGGAGCAGGACCACCAGGCTCAGGAACAGCTTCTTCCCTGAAGCTGTGAGACTGCTGAACTCTAGCCCTGCTCTAATGTTTATATTTCTCTAATGTTTATCATTTCTCTAATGTTTATATTTCTCTAATGTTTATGGCTTAAAACTGGGACCTGAGTACCAATTTCGTACCATAACATGCAAATGTCCTGGTATGACAAAGTTCCTTGATCCTTGATAAACATTTAAAAAAAACTGCAGCCCCACATTTAATTCAGTGAAGTCACCATTGGCACAGCATTGTCAGGCAGTAAACGTTTACCTTGGCTTAGTCCCCAGTGCACATTCCAGGTATATTACTTAAACATAAGGTACAATTTACCTTCCCAGTCAAGGCAGAACATAAAATGGCTGATAACTTCCCAGTGATGTAAAATCATCACGCAGTGTATTATAATCCACTGCACAGCATTAAGCATGGCTTAAGGATTCACACTCATGTGAAGTCAAACTAGCCCTTCGGGATTGCATTTCATCATCTCAGTGATACCTGAAACAACAGGCTCCCACCAATGCAACCCCTTGCACATTTTTTTGTGCATTTCAGTGTTTAGTCTGAAAGCCTGGTATTTCAAAGCTGGGATAGGCTCAAAAATAGAAAATATGTATAGTGTTCTTAAACCAAACTTAAGCTAGAAATGTTTATAGCTGTTCGATATGGCCACATTTGGAGATGGGGTGAGAAGCCTGTCATTATAGTGAGGGCCAAGACATGATTATAGTAAAAGTTCTAATAATAATAATGAGCATATACTTTCAGACTGTTGTTACACACAAGTAATACAGCGTAGTTGATGGAAACCTCTGGAGAGAAGTCATAGTCCTGCCCACTTTCTCACTTTAGCACAATTTTGAAGTTGAATTGTTGGTTTCAGAAGATGAAAAATGAATGTCAATTACCAATAGCTCTTTCAATGGACATATTACATCTGAGGTTTGTTTTAAAATTGACTTTAAAAAGCTGACCCTGTCCTTTAACACTTCATAGAAGATGGCTGTTGCAAATAAAATCTACACTTAGGATGTAGGCTTTCTAACCTTCTCAAGTAATCTTCAAATTATATTACATATCATTGTTTGTTTTAACATTGACATTAAAAACTGAATCTGTCCTTCAACACTTCATAGAAGATGGCTGTTGCACATAAAATCTACACTTTGGATGTAGACCTTCTCAAGTAATCTTCAAATCATATACCAACAAACATTTTAGACTATTAAATAAGACACAAAAATAAGAAATATGTAGTTTATAAAAAACTCCTTCCTGCATAAAGCATCAGACTTAACCACTTTTGGGATTAGCTAATAAGTTAAAAATGTAGAGACAATATCTAGCACCAAATTTTTGGTGTTATAGATTCTTATAACAGGATGGATGGGTGGTCATTAAGCTGCTCTAAGAATTAAACCCCATTAAATGAGGAATTTAAAAAAAGTTCTGGTTTCAAGTATCTACCAGTCACAGTGATTATTACATTTGGTTTGAGAGAATACTGCTGGGGGTGCAGTTAAACCAACCAATCACTCAAAACTGACATTTGGTTTATCTGTGACATTATTTCTCTCCCTGATTGATCTCTATTTTTGCTATGTTATGTGACCATTCCATAGTGGCTTCAATGCTTCATGTTGCTAGGGGGATATAGGGGATTAGGGTTCCTTGGCTGAAGACTTGGTCAGTGGCCTGGCAGGTGATCTTGCTGATGATTTGTTGGGACTGCTCTGACAGGGGGTGACCGTGACATGGATGAAGAGAGAGGCAGGTGAAAGGCTGGAGCCATCCAGCTTGAGCAGCCGGACATGACGATAACCTTGGAGAGGTCAGGACAGCAAATGGTTATTCATGCTGTGTAGCAAACACAGTATTAAGCAAATCTTTATTACAGCCCCCTTATCAGGAAAACCCCTCTGTTCCTAAGCACACCTGTCCGGAGGCTGGTGAAAGGAATGGTGTATTGCCCTAGGAAGTCATTGCTTGACGTATAGTCATGGTCTTCCACCTTGAAGCGAACCAGAGCCAGGTCAGGTACATGGATGGTGAAGTTAAATGTACAGTCCCATCGTGGGTTAAAGCCTGAAACAAAGAAACAACATTTTCATATTCATACCAGTTTTTCTTATTCATACCAGTTTGTGCAATTTTACTTCATGAACTTTGCTTTGAATCATGTTCAAGCAGTATGTGATTCCCTTCCTTTTTTGTCTGATGTATCCCCACAGCCCTGTCAAATGCTCATATGGGAAGCCACGGATAAAACTAGGTGGGCTTAGGACAATCCAGTCAAAAGGCTTTAAGGGTTCATTGTCAAATCTGAATTACTGAATGTTAAACATGAACTATTTCTAAATGTTCTTTATAGTTAATGTGTTTGGACCTTAGTTTACCACTAAAAAATAATTCTCAATGGCAGCCCCAATATTTAGTAAAACCATAAGGACCTAAACTCTCTTAAGCAATAGCGCTCAGTTAGTACAGCTGATTCAATTTGTGGATATACTGCATTTTTAAGTAGTTATTCATATTATTTAAAATCAGTCAAACTCCTTAATCTTTCCACATACCCCCTGACAAATGCAGAACCCCTGGGCAGGGGTACACTACAGTATGTCACTGTCATCTCTAATATATTTCAAAATGCAATATTCACTGTGCAATGCCATGAAAAAATCCCTTACTGCTGTTACTAAAGTCATTTAATGGCCTTTTGTCAATATGATATTTACCATTGTTGTCAACATAATGAGTTTTCTTCTTATTGTTGTCGATAGGAACACCATATATTTCTACCCACACCTGAGGGTCTACAATGGAGCTGGGCTTGTCCCATTCTGGTTTGGGGAGCTGTTGAGCTGAAATAACCTGGAATAAATACAAGGAAAATCTGACTTTTATTAGAGTATCATTACAGAATGGAGCCTAACTAGCAAAAGTTCTGATACTCTGATATGATGACACTGTTTAAGTATACTGTTGTAGTTTTACTCCTTGGGTCATGTTTGGATTCAAGATGAAGTCAAACACAATTTCCTAGAAGCATTTGAGCAAGAAATGTCAAGAATGTCAAGCTTAAAATTCTTTTTCTTTTGCAGTTTAATGTTAAAGAAAATCCCTGTCTTTCAATGCAAACTGACAGTGGGCAAAATACTTCTAGAACCTGATGCGTGACTTGTTAGTCATTTAGTGCAAGCATTGTTTCATCTTACCCGAACAGTGAGCAGTGCAGGTTTGTGGCCAGGACCTCCACCAACATTCTCTGGGTTGAACGTGGTGTCAAGCTGGCACATAAAAGGAGGTTTCAGGACGTATCCACACTGACCATTTTGCAGGAACCTTCCTTGGTTTAGGTCCATCTGCTCACCAGGTGTTTGGAAGTTCAAAGCAACTGGAGAAAACACAACACATTTATTAACAGAATGCTTTTTTGTTTACCGCAGCGTTAACTTATTAGATATAGCTGTTAAACCTGATGTATACATTATTTTAACAGGTTTTCCCCCCATCAACCTTCATCAAGTACCTTCAGTTATTTCTTTATCTAAAGCATCAGACTATCTCTTGGACCCAATCCCAACCACAAGTGCTTGTATGCTTGTGTATAGTGCCTATATCAATATATATAACCTTCCCATTCTCTCTAAAATTCTTGAGAAAGCAGTCGCCAGTCAGCTGCATGACTTTTTACAGAGCAACAATTTATTTGAGATTTTTAGTCAGGAGTACATCATAGCAGAGACTGGTGAAAGTTACAAATCACTACTAACTGCATCGGACAAGGGATTAGTCTCTGTACTTGTCTTGTTAGATCTTAGTGCTGCATATGATACTATTGACCATCACATCCCATGACAGACACTGGAACATTTAATTGGAAAAAGGAAAGTAAACACACTAAGCTGGTCCTACTTATCAGATGGATTTCATTGTGTGTACATTAACAATGAGTCCTCCATGTATGCAAAAATCAGACATGGAATTCCACAAGGTTCTGTGCTTGGACCAATTCTACTCAGCTTATGCGGAAACACTGCATAAACTCCCATTGCTTTGCAGACAACACCCAACTGTATGTGTCAATGAAGCCAGTCAGTTAGCTACATTTCAAACATGCCTTAAGGACATAAAGACCTGGATGACCAATAAATATTTTATATTAAATTCAGACATCACACATTCAGACATCTCAGAAATACTTTAACTAATGATGTAATTAGCCTAGATGGCACTGCCCTGGCCTCCAGTCCCAAGGAATCTCAGAGCTATCTTTGATTGATATGTCCTTTAACACCCACATAAAACAAACTTCTAAGACTGCCTTTTTTTCCGCATACATAACTTTGCAAGAATGCACACGTGCACCATGCACATCCTGTCTCAGAAAGATGCAGAAAAACTGACAGGAACTGGGAAAAGAGCTCAAAAGAGACCGATATTTTTCCCGTATTAGCCTCACTGCGCTGGCTCCCTGTAAAATCCTGATTAGATTTTGAAATCCTGCTCCTCACCTGCAAAGCCCTAAATGGTCAGGCACCATCATATCCTTTTACCACCGACTCCCTAGAACACTGCACTCAGGCTCAGGCTCCTCTTTTTGTGGAACCATCTACTAGGGTCTGGGAGGAAGACACCCTATCCACATTTAAGTGGGATAAAAACTTTGCTTTTTGTCAGAGCTTATAGTTAGGGCTGGCTCAAGCTTTCCTCGGAACATCCCCTAGTTATGCTGCTATTGGCCTAGACTGCAGGGGGACCCATGATGCACCAAGCTCATGTCTCTTCCTCTCCCTCTTCATCTGTTCTCGTTCATATCCCATTAATACATGTTACTAACCCTTTCCTGTAGTTTAATTTTTTCACGTCTCTCTCTTCTCCTGTAACTCTCCGTAGGTTCATCTGACCTGTGGAGTCTGGATATGTTAATTATTATAATTGGTCCTGTCATTAAGCTTATTATCAGTAATTTTACTATTATTATTGTTAGCCTAATTATTAGTCCTATTACTACTCTTATTATTGTATTCTTATTATTATTAGCCTTGTTGTTATTACTATGTGGAACCTGCTCTGTGTTATGTGCTCCTTCCTCCCGCTCTCTCTCTTCACTTGTGAGGTATGGGTGGCGTGCAGTTACACCAAAGAGAGGAGGGTCAGAACTAAGAAGGAATTGTTTATTGATCTGTTTGTTTCTCTTGAGAATTGAATAACTCATAAAACAGGCCCTCACCAATCTGACAGCCTCCATTCCACATCTCCTGAGGGTTGTAGTTGGAGGACTGCAGGCGCTGTCCTGAGGGGTAGATCCTGCTGAGCTGGTGACTGTTGTGACGCACAAAATACATCCCTGGAAAGGCAGGATAAGGATAAGGAAAGTCCAGTTAGTCCAGTTAGTCCAACAGTGTCCTGAAGAAAAACAAATTTTCCTGAACAAGATAGACAAAATAGGTAACTTTCTGTATCCATGCAAGTAAATGTAAGTGTAGTTAGACATACATCTTACCTGAGTCCTTAATGTACCTGAGAGCTTCACTTTCAGAGAAAGAGGACATTTCAGTCGCTGGGTTTTTTGCAGCTTGTTCAAAGCTTTTAAAAGGAACACTGCGGGTGTACACAACCAGCTCTGACAGCTCTGGACTCAGCTTAGACACACTTGGCTGGGATGACACACACAGAAAACCATTACATTCTCAACCAGCTGAACTGGTAAACAATTGCTAGCTGTTAATTTATCCAAAGGCAGAACTCCACAATACCATCACCCCAACCCCTCCAAAAATATAAAATATGTGAAAGCCACTGCTGCAAGATAAAAGGTATGCTGGTGGTGTGACACCAACCTTTTTGTCCTCTTTTCTCAGGGGAGGTTTGCCTTCGGTCCGGCCAGCCTCCTCATCTGAGGAGCTGAGGTCTGAAAGGCTAGACGAGCACTCCTCCACCACACGATCCTTCTTCCCCTTCACAAGGATTTTCCCTTTGAGATCCTGCACAACAAACATATGGTTAATGTACTGCATTTATTCTACTGTAATCTGCCACTCCAAAACACTTAACACTACATCCATCCACCCATTCACACACATTCATACTCAGATTCTATGTTGCTACTACTGTACTCTGGTTCCAAAAAATGCATTCAGACATTAATAAAATAACTATCATCCCCGACCAGTCCAAGGCAGTCAGCTGTTGCACTTGGCTTGTGGAGTTTCCATAGAAAACAGTATAACCACAGTGAAAGTCAGCCACACACACGTGTGTGTGTGTGTGTGTGTGCACCAGCCCTCATGCACATGCTGTGATTATGTGCGAATGTAAAAGAAGTGGGACACAGAAGAGCAGATGGTCCCAGATTTCCAATGTAACGCAAACAGTCTGCTCTCTGCTGTACACATAATCTTAATGAGACAGAGGCCACAGAGTAACTGTTTACAAATGCTTCATGAACATAAAATAAAAGAAATAAAAATCCTGCCACCCCGTGTGAGAATTTCATGATAAGTGTGTCAGAGTGAAATCCTTGCTGAGGAATCTGACTGAGAGCCACTTCGTGCAGCAAGCACACTGAAAACATCTTTCTGGACAAATCCTTCAATGATGTCAGTTTTTAAATCTCCAGGTAACCACAAAAACTTTCCAGGTAAGTTCCATGTAACAAAAATGCATGTGGTTCAAGGGCCCACAAGCATGATCTAGGACATTGTTAGTCTCAGTGGACATATATTTTATTGGAATTGTACTTTTATCCAGGTATGAAACTGTGTCTCTTTACCTCCGGAGAAGGCAGGTTGTGAGAATCCAGACCATTGAGGGGCTTGGTAAGCAACTTGTCTCCCAGGATGGATCGCAGATGTCGAGCCATTACTGCCTGCTGTTCCACAGAGCAGTGATTCTCCAAAGACAGGATTAAAGGGTAAGGAGATGCCTGGGACGGAGAGACAAATGTACAAAGTCAGGGAACAAAGGATTCTCTCCATTGAGCAGAGAAGAGGAAGGAAGTCATCTTTCCAGCAAACAACGTAAATATAGCTCTTAATTTATAGATTCATAAGTATATCATCTTTGTACACACATATTTATTAAACAATTTACACAGTCAATGTGTCTAAACTGAAATATTTTATACCTGTACTTTTTGGTATCTGACAAGTCAAATGATTCTGATTTTGATAGTGTACTCACTTTAAAAGCATACTCATTGATAGTCTCAATGACTTCAACAAAGGGTATTTTGGAGGTGAGTGTGTGTCCATGGTAGATGACTGGCTCTCCTTTATCTCCATCCCAACAGTCCAGCTCCACACAGCGACACCCACGACTCAGAGCCCTAAGAAAAACATCATCATTAAGGATTTCTAAAAGAAAAGATTCAAAGCTTGTAACTAATTTCTTTTTTAAAAAATTTGATTTCACTTTAATATCCGCATTTTTTTCTGAACTATGTCTTATGTTCCAAGGTGTGCTCTGTTTCACATTCATAACAAAACACATTTAATCTTACAATAAAACAACTACAAATAAATAAATAAAAAAAATATATATATATATGTGTTTGTGTGTGTGTTGCTGTTCCTGAGGTTTTTTTTTTGGGGGGTTTTTTTTTTTTTTGGTTTTTTTTTTTTTTTGGTTGTTTTTTTTTTTTCATTTTTTCCTGTTTCTAGCCTGATTTTAGGGTCTAAGGACTGAAGGTGTCATAATACTATACAGACTGTTATGCTCCTTCAGGCAAATTTATGATTTCTGATACTGTGACATTTATGTGTTATGAGTGTGAACATTGGGTCTGGACTGCATTATGTATACGTGTGTAATGAAATGGAGAAGGGAATTTTGTTGTTGTTTTTCATGTGGCTGGCGCTGTTTAGCCAGGTTGTGTAATGCTTCACAAACAGGCCCACCAAAACTGGACAGCTAATATATTGTAGGACTAATTTCCTCAGCCTGCGGAACTGCAAAGTGTCAACATCACCAAAACTGTTTCAGTGTGTCCAAGTAACTACTGAAGCAATTCAGACTGGCCAGGAAGCACAGCAGGAGGAGCAGACTTGTGAGATCCCTGGCAGGTTTTCATTGATATGTAAGGTAGTAGTTCTGATCATAATGTAATCACACTGTTCCCCACCTTTCAGCCATGCTTTAAGACTCAGGACCACACAGAAGAACTAAGAGAATACTTTCTCTGCACGGACTGGGACATTTTTTTCCCATAATGTATACTCTGACATGGTCAAAGTCAAAAATCAATTAGTACCTATATACTTCTTTCTGTTAAAAGACAACCAAATAATAAATCTTAAATCACAAAAGAAATTAAAGCTGCAAGCAGCGACGATGAGCCGCAGCTGGCGCAGCCTAGTACCAGAGTCCTCCTATGTCCTCTCCTCTCTCCTGCTCTTCTCCTCAGTACACGTCATAGTAAAAACAGATTATTTCCTGTTACCAGCAGAGGGCGCCACGAGTAAGACGGGAGTTTGACATATGGAGGCGTTCAGGGCAGAGCCCTCATCATGCTCATAAAGTTCGAAGATGTTTGGATAAAGTATGTGGAAGTGAGAGACATTCAAATGTCATGGCAAATTCACAAAACACCACCAAACTTTGGCGAGCCACAGAGGCCACGCCCTTTAACTTAGAGAAAAGCCTGTTATAACCTTTGATCACCATGGTCTTGAGGTGAGGCCCACCAAATATGAAGGCGATCAGGCTCTAGCATGAGTTTGTCTGCATACCAATGGTGTAATTCACCAAAATCGCCAACTTCTGACCACTATGGCGGACTTCCTGTTGGGTTGAGGTCATGGTGTCAAGAGACTTTTTGGTGCGTCTCAATATGATCAACATGTGTACCAATTTTCGTGCACCTACCAATTTTCGGCGCCTTCACACCACTCAGTGCTTGGGCCCTAATAATAAACATTAGAAAAACAATAGGGCCTTCGCACCACTCGGTGCTCAGGCCCTGATATAATAATAAACATTAGAATTACAATAGGGCCTTCGCACCACTCCGTGCTCGGGCCCTAATTAAATATTGTATTAAGAGGAAGAAAATAGCCTACTGATCAGAAGACAACACAGGACTAAAGGCTGCACAAAAGTACCTCAATCAGCTACTGAAAGCAGAATGGAAACAGAACAAAGACTAGGTGGAACAAAACTTATTTACATTGGTCACAAAAAAACTGTGGGATTCAATCAGAGAAATGACTGATCTGGATCCCAAAAGGAAGTCTATGTTTGCCTACAATGAAAAGGCAAAGCTAAATGAACTTAATCTTTTTATGTGGGGTTTGGAATGAATGTTGTTGAATTTTTAGACAAGAAGTCATGCATTAGATAGATTTGTATACTGTTACCAAGGCTCTTTAAAATGATGAAACTAATAGGACAATGGGTCCTGATGGCAAATTTGCTTTTTAGAACAATTGCTGAGGAACTCATACTGGCCCAGCATCAGCTCGCTCAAACTAATACAAGAGCTCTGGAAAAAAGTATAATTATTATTAATTACAGTTTCTAAAAATTGTTGTCCTTATTTGACATTGATATGATTATAGGTCAACGATTTTAACTTCCAATGTCATGAAATCCTTGGAGAGGATTAGCCAACAAGAGCAAGATGTGAACAAGAGCAAAATATAAACATAAGGGCAGTAAATATAAACATCAGAGCAGAAAATAAATTTCAACATTAGAGCAGATATATAAAGATTGTTAAACATAAACAATAAAATAAAATAAAAATAAGATAAGGAAGCTGAGATTAGCATGTGCAAGTAGGAGGCAGTAGTAGTGCAAAGAGGTGGTCCGTATATTGCACCTATAGGAACATGTTGCCCTATTATGGCCAAGTATTGCACTTAGTGGATAGTGCACTTAGTGGATAGTGCAATCCAGCCTCAGCCTGGAGAGGGTACCGCTTCTCTGGAAGACCTCCTGCCTGATTCCTGTACCCAAGAAGTCATCTCCATCTGGCCTCAGTGATTACCGTCCAGTTGCCCTCACATCCCATGTGATGAAAGTGCTGGAGAGGTTGGTGTTGGCTCACCTGAGGCCGAAATTTTCTGATGACTCTGCAGTTGTGGGGTGTATAAGCGGGGGACGGGAGGAGGAGTACAGGGGGCTGGTGGACAGATTTGTGGAGTGGGCTGGAGGAAATCACCTGCTGCTTAATGTGGACAAGACCAGAGAGTTGGTGATTGACTTCAGGAGGAAGGGGACAGCCTCACAGCCCCTTTGCATCCTGGGTAAGGATGTGGAGGTGGTTGAGGAGTACAAGTACCTAGGAGTGACCATCGACAACAGACTGAGCTGGAAGACCAACAGCACAGCTGTGTACAAGAAGGCCTGCAGCAGACTCTACTTCCTGAGGAAGCTGAGGTCCTTCAATGTGTGCAGTAAGATGTTGGAGATCTTTTACCAGTCTGTGGTAGCCAGCACTCTGTTCTCCTCTGTGGTCTGCTGGGGGGGGCAGCATTGCAGCCAGTGACGCCAACAGACTGAACAAACTGATCAGGAAGGCTGGCTCTGTCATTGGCTGCAGACAGGAGACTTTTGAAGCAGTGGTGGAGAGGAGGACACTGAACAAACTGTTATCTATCATGGATAACCCTGATCACCCTCTCCACCCTGTACTGGACAGACAACGGAGCGCCTTTTCCAAAAGGCTCAGACAGCTTCGTTGTCAAAAGGACCGCTACAGGAAATCTTTCCTGCCTCATGCCATAAGACTGTTTAACACCTCATCACTGTGTCACAGATAACACTGCTGTACATGACAGATCTGACACAAGGTTCAGCTTCAACTGCACATTTTTGTTTTTGTACTTAGATTTTATATTTCTATTCAAATGGCACACTTCCTTTTGTACTCTTATTTTAAATTCCTATTTCTGTAAATAATGTCTATATTGTTTATTTTTACAATTAGAGGTTTATATTTGGAGGCTGAGTGCCTGTGTATTGCTGCTGCGATAGCGAAATTTCCCAACTTGGGATGAATAAAGTATTTCTATTCTATTCTATTCTATTCTATTCTATTCTATTCTATTCTATTCTATTCTATTCTATTGTAGTGTAGGTCAGTTAGTGGGCGGTGAGGAGGGGAAGGGATGGGGGGGGGGTCTACAGGGCAGGGCTAGAGTTCAACAGTCTTACAGCTTCAGGGAAGAAGTTGTTCCTGAGCCTGGTGATCCTGCTCCAGATGCCCTCCCTCTGCAGGGGGGTTAGAGGGCGCCTGTCTCTCCTGAAGTCCACCACCATCTCCTTGGTCGTTTTCACACTGATGCAGAGGTTGTTGTTTCTGCACCACTGCTCCCGATGTTCCACCTCCTCTCTGTATTCTGACTCATCGTTGTCAGTGATGCGTCCTACTACTGCTGTATCGTCCGCGAACTGCACTATATGACAGCTGGGGTGTCTCGCCGAGCAGTCATATGTCAGCAGGGTGAACAGGAGGGGGCTTAGTACACAGCCCTGTGGCGAGCCAGTGCTGAGGGTGATGGAGGAGGAGATAGTGTTGTGGTTTCTGACAGTCTGTGGACTGTTGGTCAGAAAGTCCAGGACCCAGTTCCCCTGTGTGGGACTCCAGGAAGAGCAGACGGACGTACGAGTTCCTGCTCTCCAGGTGGGTGAGGGTTGTGTGGACCACTGATGAGATGGCGTCACAGCGTACAGCTTTGGGGGGTTAATTCCTGTAAGGATTCTCCTCACATCAGCTGTGGTCACACTGAGCGGTGTGTCACCGGGTGGTGGTGTAAGTTTGGTGCAGAAGGGGGGAAAGTCAGGATCCTCGAAGCAGGAGTGGAACCTGTTGAGTGCATCTCTTAGGGAGGGATCCAATGGGCATTGTGCATCCCTGGTGTTGTAGCTTGTGATGCACTTGATGCCCTTCCACATGTTCCAGGGGTCGTTGGAGGTGAAGTGACCCTGAATTTTCTGAGCATATGTGGCTTTGGCCTTCGAGATGCCTGCTGTCAGTTCTTTCCTCGCCACTCTCAGCGCTGATGCCTCACCTGCCCTGAACGCAGCATCCCTAGCTTTCAGCAGAGCTCTGACCTCAGCATTCAGCCAGGGTTTCTGGCTGTTACAGTCTTCTTTGTTGGCCTGATCCGTCTCAGCAGGGGGCGGTAAGCTGGCGCAAGCAGGATGGAGATGTGGTCGGAGAGGCCAAGAGGGGGGTGGGGAAGAGCTCTGTATGCATCCGAATGTTAGTGTATACACAGTCCAGAATGTTGTCTCCAAGTGTGGGGATGGTATGCTGGTGCTGGTAAAATCTGGGCAAGGTGTCCATCAGTTTCACTTGGTTACAGTCTCCCGCAACCATGTAAAACGCCTCCGGGTGCCTGTTCTGCAACAAGCTAATGGTGTTGTGTCATTTCACTGTCATAAGTTCTATCATGTCTGAGGCGCATCCTCAGACGTAACAGATCCACTTTGTTGTCCAGGGAGCGAACGTTGGCCAGAAAGTGAATTGGAATCGGCGGCCTGCTGGCCTTCAGCTTCCTCTTGCCAGCTGCTCCCCATACTCTGCTGCGCCACTCCGTTGTCCTCAGGAGCCCCTGTCTTCCAAGTGAGGATTTCAGCTTCGGTGCGAGTGTAATAACTGAACTATCTCTGATGACCATAAGTTCGGCAGAGCTGTACCTTACACACAAATTTAGCGCTAAACTAGTGCTAAAAGCGGCCCCAAAGTTGGAAAAATAAGGTTTAATCCCAGGAGCTTGAGAAGCTGCTGCACCACTGTGCGCCGCCATCTTTGAATGCTTAATTGAATTATATAAGTTATTCCTAGATGAGCATCAATTTACTCATATTAGAAATCTCAGTACAAATGACCGCATTTCAGGGGGAATGCTATAGAAAGTACTAATGAAGTACGATTTGTTGCACATGCCAGACTGCTTTTTTACTGATGTTAACACTGTCAATATGATATGATATTTTCCCACTTATCTTAGTGTATTCTTGGGGTCAGGCAAAACAAACAACAATCACACCCTTAAGGTCATTATACAAACAGGCATTGACAATAATGGACCAGAAACCTACCAAATGGCAGAACTGCCTCATTCTCCAGAAATATAATTTAATAAGTTTTGACAGTTTTATTAATTTTTCATTCATAAAACTAATTTTCAAGTGTGTGAACAACCTTGCAGCAGAAATCATCTGTCAACTGGTAAATAAACAAAGTAGTGGGATCAGAACAAGAGGTGTGGTGAGAGGAAACTGTTTGGCAGCAAAATGCAGAATGATATTAGGTCAAAGATCCTTTTCAGTGAAAGGTACAAAACTGAACTCTGAACTCAAGCAACAGACAGCACTCACGGTTTTTCTCACACACACACACACACACACTGAAGCACTTTTTTTCTGTCTCTGTAATTATATGGCTGGTCTCAACCTTCATTTAAGTCTTATATTTTATTGTACATGTTGGTTTTATTGTATGTCTCTCATGGCTGTAGTGTTTTTATGCTCAAACCAGCTGGAAACCTGTATGCATGGTATCTGCTTTGTATATTTTTATGAAGAAATGTTCTCATGTATTTGTCCCTGTCAAATAAGTAAATAAAAAAAATAAGATTCATCCAGACATCTTGCTTAAAACTTGGTTCAGTTGAAGGTGAATCCTATTTTGATCAAGTAATGTTTATCTAACTACAAAAGGCTATAAAAAAATTAACTCACTTCTTATTGATGCATCAGTTCACCCTTGTTTACATAAAAACTGCCAGCTCCCTACTCTATACTCTGTGTTTCTATCTGTGGATTTCTCAGCCACATTTGAAAGAGACAGGAGCAGGAGACTTTTGCTTAATGGCTAAGATATAGCTGGTCTTTTACTATGATCCTCAGAGGTGGAGAGCTACTGGTTAATTGTCTTTACCTAGCCTAGAATAGTGAACATCGCATAGTGGAGTAGGTAAATTCATACAATTCATTCACGCAGATGTACAGTACGTGTGGTAGCAAAGTCATTCCTACCGGATATATGGCTCTGTGCTGCTCTCCCCAGTCAGCTGGTCCTTAGTGAGGTACGTGTTATGGGAAGAGGAGATGAAGTAGTGTGCCAGTGGGTGTTTCATGTCTTGGAAAACTCTTGCATGTTCCGGGTTGAGGACACAGTTCTCCTTAGACAGCATGTACATGGTGAAGCCATTGGGGGTCATGAACTGATTCTTCTGGGCTGTACTGGGCAAAAGGTACAGATACAATTGGAACACAAGACTGCTGGTAGTAGTGATAGTGCAGTTTTTACAGCTTGTACAATGCAATTGATTATTTAGCAATATTGGCTCTAGAATACAGTCTTTTAACAGAGCATGAAGGGTTAGAGACTCATCCTGTTAGAAAAACTAATTAAAAGCAGAATATTTTGACCATGGCAGTATTTTTTTTATATTTTAAATAAAAGAGATACAATGTTTTGTAATATTTTTGAAGGTTGCACCTTGTCGTTTGCGGTTTAGTCATACTTTCATAAAGGAATAGAACTCTTCTGACCCTCTGGTCAGTAAAATAAAATTGGATATAGCATCTGTAAATGTAAATCTGAGTTCCAGCATTTTAAGATTGCAGAGGACCACTGGGATGTTTAGTTAAAATAATTAGGTGCAGCAGTTTCTTAATCAGACTTCTAAAGCTAAGTATTTGCTTGAGCCTTGAGCTCTGGATGTGTCTGTCATATTTTAATCTGCTTTAAAATTTCCTGGTGTCTAAAACGTTAGACACCAAAACCTTTTCACTCTTATATCTGGATATCTAGAAGCCTTCTTGTATGCTTTTATCTCTTCGCGTCTGGATTACTGAATCGCCGTTCATGTGGGGCTGTTAGTCTAGCAGTTAGTTCAAAAAGGAGCAGCAAGTCTTTTTAATGGTACCAAGAAAGGACACCATATTATGTACATACCTCCCTCAAAATGGTAACAAGTGAAATATAAAATTGATTTTCTGTTAGGAGCAGTCTTTCCCTCATCTCTAACGTCTCTGTTGTTTCTTGTTTGTCCCATTTGTCTGTGTGTGTGTGTGTCTAGGCCTGCGCAGTCATACTTTCGGCCAGCAGTATAAGAACTCCATTCTTTGTCATCAGTTCGCTTCTTTGGTAATTTGCAGCCGACTCTCTTTAGAATTTCAGTGTTGTTTTTCCTAGCCCTTAATATTGTTTATGCTCTGCCCTTGTTTCACCTGCACCTGAGTCACCTTGCCTTGTGGCTTATTCTCCCAGCCTGCTCCTGGTCACCTATTCCTGGACACTGGAATTCCTGCCTGGTCCTGCTGATCCTGTACTGGACTGCCAGCCTGCCTGCTCCAGTGCCAAAGACTTCACCATCTCTTATAATAAACTGCCCTTGGCTGAACTCTAATTTGCCTGACTCCTGCTTTTGGGTCCTTTAGAGACTTTGGTTAAAACATAATATTTTCAGATTCTTTTGTTTGCATTGCATGGACTGGTGCCAGATTACATCTCTGATCTGCTTAGTCCCTATGTCCAAATCTTCAGATCCTCTGATCAGCTGTTCAATAGTGACCAAAAAGGCTACCTCAACAAGTCTCCAGACTCTAAAGTCCAGATCCAAAATGCTGCAGCACAAGTACTGACAGGACTCTGGAAAAGAGATGATATTTCTCCCTGAAAAATCCAGAACAGAATTTCAAATCCTTCTCCTCACCTTCAAAGCCCCCAATGGTCAGGCACCATCATACAGTGCATCCTGAAAGTATTCACAGCACTTCACTTTTTCCACATTTAGTTATGTTACAGCCTTATTCCAAAATGGATTAAATGCATTTTTCCCCTCAAAATTCTACATACAACACCCCATAATGACAATGTGAAAAGTGTCTTTGAAATGTTTGCAAATTTATTAAAAATCAAAAAGCAATATCACATGTACATAAGTACTCACAGCCTTTGCTCAATACTTTGTTGATGCACCTTTGGCAGCAATTACAGCCTCAGGTCTTCTTGAATATGATGCCACAACCTTGGCGCACATATCTTTGGGCAGTTTCGCCCATTACGATTTGCAGAACCTCTCAATCAGGTTGGATGGGCAGCGTCAGTGCACAGCCAAGTCTGGGCCACTCAAGGACATTCACAGAGTTGGCCTGAAGCCACTCCTTCGTTATCTTGGCTTTATGCTTAGGGTTATTGTCCTGCTGAAAGATGAACTCTAGCCCCAGTCTGAGGTCAAGAGCGCTCTGGAACAGGTTTTCATCCAGGGTGTCTCTGTACATTGCTGCATTCATCTTTCCCTCTATCCTGACTAGTCTCCCAGTTCCTGTCGCTGAAAAAACATCCCCACAGCATGTTGCTGCCACCGCCATGCTTCACTGTAGGGATGGTATTGACCAGGTGATGAGTGGTGCCTGGTTTCCTCCAAACATGACGCCTGGCATTCATGCCAAAGAGTTTAATCTTTGTCTCATCAGACCAGAGAATTTTGTTTCTCATGGTCTGAGAGTCCTTCAGGTGCCTTTTGGCAAACTTCAGGCAGACTGCCATGTGCCTTTTATTAAGGAGTGGCTTCCGTCTGGCCACTCTACCATACAGGCCTAATTGGTGGATTACTGCAGAGATGGTTGTCCTTCTGGAAGGTTCTCCTCTCTCCACGGAGAAACACTGGAGCTCTGACAGAGTGACCATCGGGTTCTTGGTCACCTCCCTGACTGAGGCCCTTCTCCCCCAGTTTAGTTGGATGGCCAGCTCTAGGAAGAGTCCTGGTGGTTCCAAACTTTTTCCATTTACAGATGATGGAGGCCACTGTGCTCATTGAGACCTTCAAAGCAGCAGAAATTTTTCTGTACCCTTCCCCAGATGTGTGCCTCAAGATAATCCTGTGTCAGAGGTCTACCGACAATGACAGGTTTGTGCTGACATGCACTGTCAACTGTGGGACCTTCTATAGACAGTTGTGTGCCATTCCAAATCATGTCCAATCAACTGAATTTACCACAGGTGGACTCCAGTTAAGCTGTAGAAACATCTCAAGGATGATCAGCGGAAACAGGACGCACCTAAGCTCAATTTTGAGCTTCATGTCAAAGGCTGTGAATACTTATGTACATGTGATTTCTTGCTTTTTAATTTTTAATAAATTTGCAAACATTTCAAAAAAACTGTTTTTACATTGTAATTATGAGGTGTTGTGTGTAGATTTTTGAGGGGAAAAAATGAATTTAATCCATTTTGGAATAAGGCTGTAACATAACAAAATATGGAAAAAGTGAGGCGCTGTGAATAATTTCCGGATGCACTGTACCTTAAAGACCTAAAAGTACCCTATTACTGCACTAGAACATTGCACTCCCAGAATGCAGGCTTACTTGTAGTTTGTAGAGTCTCCAAAAGTAGAATGGGAGGAGGTCTCATTTATTGTTTCCTGTTTTATTTTGAAATTGTTTTCTTTGTTTGTCCATTAGAGTGTTACTTCCTGCCTTTGTTTTTTCGGGCCCATGTGATTGTCTGCCCCACCTTCATGTATTTCACCTGTTCCCAACTATGCCTGCCACCATCTCTGTATTCCCTTCACTCATCCTCAGTTAATTATTATAAGTATTATTACCTGGGCCATTTATATTTTTGCATTACTAGGCATTGTTATTTTGTCACAGAACACATTTTTGAGGTCTTTAGGGTTCACAAAACCTTCCTGTGCTGTCATGTTCAAACTAGTAAATATTTTTTAATTTGATATTGTGAATGAGCATTTGCACCCCAGCCCTATAGCACCCCCTAATTACTTGCTTTTTACCTATTTACTTTCAACCTTAATTTGTGTTTACCAGTGCTCCTCCCAGACTGTGGTACAGATTTATCTGCCTTTGAATTATTAGCAAAAAAATTGCTTTTTAACACTTCCAGAAGGCATGGAAAGAAATTAGCTAACCCTAACCCTTCATTTGGAATAATCTTTCTGGCAGCCAATTCAGCATTAGCTCTTCTGGGGGAAGCACAGTGGTGCAGTGGTTAGCACTGTCGCCTCACAGCAAGAAGGTTCCAGGTTTGAACAGGTTTAAGATTGCATGTCTCCTGCTGATTTTATCAGAGATGTTTGGTTAAACACACACCATATAAATGTTGGTACTTTGCAATATACTGTTACTTAGCACCATACCCCACTCATTAAGTTCATATGTGAGTATGAGGCTTTGGGCATGAATGAGTGAAGCATCCTCCCCCTGGTCCTTCAAGAAGTCCCTCAGGTCCACAGTGGAGAGTACGCAGCCATTTGCAGAGTAGCGGATAAACACAGCATCAAGCTCTGGTCTGCGTAACAACTCCCTGCAGAAAATTTCAATCTCCCCGTGGTCCAGACGGCCGTCTGCTGACTGGTCACATTTCTACCAGAGAAACACAATGAGATACAACTAATCACTCTTGAACATTCATTTCCAAGGTGGCTTCAACTGTCATACACAAAACAATGCAAAGTTAATGATGGTCTGTTGGTTAGTAACACAATTTTAAACCCTGTATTAGTTCAAACTCTGTATAAGGGAATAAAATTTTTAAATATGTGTGTGTGTGCATCTGTCCACCTGGAAGAGGCTTCGGGCATATTGGTCACTCAAATCAATATTGATCATCTGCAGCAGTGTCTGGACTTCTTCATAGCTCATCTTATCATCATGGTTCTGGTCAGCCCGACTCAGGTAAGCATGAATCCAGGTGACACGCAAAGTCAAGAAAACAGCAAGATGGCAAAATGTATAATGTTAGACGTTGACAAGTATGGAGTATTGAAGTGCAGAATTCATATTTAATTCTGATGATACTTCCAATAGATACTTTGTTTTGAGTATCTTGTTTTTCAAAGTATGGGCAGGAACATGGACACACAGGAGTAAATGATCTGAATGAACAGCACTTTCCTCTTTTCCTCAACATCCCTCAGCATCCACAGCCCAGTACCCTTGAGCAAGGTATCTAACTCAAGGCACTGCAGTGCAGCTGCCCAGGTGTGTGTGTCCACTGCTCCAGGTGTATGTGCACTCATTACTCTTACGGGTCAAATGCAGATCTGAGTCAAATTTCCTGTGTGTGTCAAAACATACTTGAACAAAGAACAAAGGTTTTTTCTTCTTCTAAGTACCAAAACATGATTTTCAGTGGTTACTTGCACTGTTGGTTTGGTACCCTAAAAGATCCTTACAAGGGAGCCTGTGGGGGCCACAAAGATTCTTTAACCCATAAGAACCCATGGTGACACACCAGCTCTTTGAATATTCTGGAAAGTTCGTTACAGCTTTATCCATGATTTTAACTCATAAAGTCACTAATTGGCATCTATCCAACATCCTGGTGCAGTCATGCGACCATTTGTGAATCTGTGTACCAATGGCATCGATCACCATCCAAGATGGTGGTATGCCTGGTTAGCCCGTGAGTGAATTAACTAATTTTAAAAAGCTTGTTTTTTGTTACAAAAGGTATGTTTCAATCCATTTAACAATTGTAATGCTTTAGTAACATGTCCTTTAACCTGTTCTGACCACATTTCCTTCCATAATTTTCCTTTAAACACCCAATGTAAGATATATGTAACACTACAGATCTTTGACACTAGGGAGTGCTATTTCAAAGACAGTTTCAGAAATGTGTTCCAGGTGGTCCATTTGGTCTGTTTTATGTCCCCCATAATTTTTCTTTGATGGGTCTGGGTTCTTTTGAGTTAATTCTTCCAAATGTATATAGCATTGTCTTGTGCGTTTATTTTTGACACTATTGCACTAGGTGCAAAGTAGGCTAATTTCAAATGGACAACATTTAGGATATTGGTCAAGTTTTTCCTTCTGGGTCATGGTTTCCACTCTCTCTTTTAGCGTTCGGATGCCGCGGGCCCAGTGTTGAGCCTCCTCCTGGCTCTGGCAGAGGAGATCAAGGCTCTTCCGGGGCCCTTTAAAGACCACAGTCAAACACCGGCCCTCAGGTACTGAGCCAATCAACTGCCGCAAAGTCTCCGATTGGCAACCCTCCCGAATGCACTCCACCTCCATGACAGAGACTGGGGATGTGTAAAGAAACATAAAGTTAGAAGAAGAAGCAAGGACAAGTAAAGAACAAGTATTCAGGATTAGCTCTTCTGGTTTATGGCACAGTCAAGGTTTGGTAATATTTAGGCACAAAACTTGTTTAGGTTTAGGCAAAAAGTACATGGTTAGGTTTTGGAAAGGATCATTATTTGGGTTAAAATAAATATTTTAAGTCATCTGTTATGGTTGTGGAACAGTTATGCATAAAAGAAACAAAGTAGACAGTGGGGTGCACTAGTAGGAGCAGGTTTGGGTCAGTTCAGATTATCAATAATTATAAAGGACAATTATTAATATTCTTAAAATTATTAGTGTGAATTAATAATTGTGGGGCACCACTTCTGTGTCAGGGATCAATAACCAAACTGTTAATTCAGTCTGAAATGGGTGTTCACTTCATGTATTAACAATAGTAACAATAGTTAACAATCAGTATTAGCCCTAATTAACAAATATCTGTTATTCAACTACAGCTACAACAACAAGCAACTATAAGCGCAACAAGCAAAGGGCAAACCAGCGGACATGCAATACATATGTTGTGTGTGTATATATGGGTATGTATGTTTGTGTGAATAGGTGTGTGTATTGGGGGGGGGGGGGGGGTGAGATCATGTGAGTGAAGACGTCCCACATAAGATCAAGATGGTAGACTCGTCCATGAGATTTGAGAGTGAGAGACAATGGGGAAGATGTGACCTAACGTGTCCCAGGCTGGAAGATGGTGTTGGGCAACTGGGGCATGCTTCCATGCTACTGTAAACGTTGAGTAACGATCTGGAGGCCGTACAAGGTGTCCTGAACTGGTCCGTAGGTCCACTGAATGTTGAACCACAACAGTTGGTCGCTCAGTGCTCACTGTCGTAGAAGTGTGGATTGAGCTGGTCTAAAACCTGATGGCTGACTCCAGTGTCACCTGCACCAAAGTCCAGCCAGTGCAGAACCTTGAAGGGGCATCACAGGTCATGTAATCTTCAACCAGACACTTTGTCAAAGTAGTAGCTCTTTGATCTGGCAGCGCATACAGGTTAATGTCTTTGGTAAAATAATCAATTACAACAAGGATGTACCTATTAGCCTAAGAGGTGAGTGGTAGTTTTGTCAGATCCATGGCGATTTTCTCAAAAGGCATTGAAGTGGCTATGTCCTGCATAGGGGCCTGCTGGTGTGGCGTCTGTGGCCTCCGTGCCTCACAGGAGTGCACTGCAGACACCATTCAGTTACGTCATGTGCCACGTATGGCCAGTAACATCTAGCCTGAGCACGCTGCAATGTCCTTTCAGCATTCTCTGTAGGCTGCTAGGGATCACAACCTGTAAAACAGGGTCACCTGGTGGGGGTCTCACCTTACGACACAGGATAGAGTCAACAACAGTGAGTTTTGGAAACTCTCTCCAAAAATGTCTGTGCTCTGGGGAAGCCTTTTTGATTTTTGCCTGGTGGCCTGCTGTCTGTCCGCACCCACTCAATGACAGTTTTCAACACAGGGTCTTCCTTTTGTGCTCGTGTGATGTAGGAACTGTCCTTGTTCAGAAAAGAATGTTCAATAGTCATTGAGGGTAAAACAGACTCCACACAATCAAGTCCACTGCCTTTAATGCAGGAGAAGCAGGACTGAAAGTCTGCTTAGGGAATGGTGTCTGTGTCGCAGTCTGAGTTTGAACAGTCTGACAGTCTTTAGTCAGAGGCGCAGTTTCCACAGCCGTTGCTGGCCGTCGGGACAGAGAATCTGCATTGGCGTGTCTACGTCCCTGCCTGTGTTCAACTGTCCAGTTATAGGGGTCTATTTCAAGAGCCCACCTTGCTCTTCGCCCAGTCAGGTAAAAGTCCAGAGCCATTTTTCTCAGACTGAGGAAGGGCTTGTGGTCAGTGATGACATGAAAATGGTGACCAGTCAGGTACTGTCGGAAATGGCGTATGGACCATACAACAGCCCACAGCTCCCTATCATAAGTGGACCAGTGTCTCTCTGTTTGGGTCAGAATGTGGCTACTATACGCAATGACATTTTCCATGTTTCTGTCATTCATCTGTGACAACACACATCCAATATCTTTGTTGGAAGCATCAGTAAAGAGCAAGAACTCTCGTGAGAAGTCTGGGTAAGCAAAAATAGGTGTGTTAGTCAGAGCATGACGCAAACAGTCAAATGCACTTTGTTCCACCTCAGCCCAGACAAAAGGTTTTCCTTTTTGTGTCAGTGCATGTAGAGGTTCAGACAGTTTGGCGTACTGGTGGATGAAACGCCGGTAATGTGCGCACAAGCCTAGAAATACTCTGACCTCAGTGGGGTTCTCAGGAGTAGGCCAGTCCCTAACTTTCTGGATGTTTTTGGGGTCAGGTTTGAGGCCATCACTCGAAACTGGTAGAGGGCTCTGCCTGTGGTGAAGGCTGTTTTGGCTTTATCTTGTTCATCAAGCTGAACCTGCCAGTATCCTGAAGACAGATCCATGGTGCTGAACATGGATGAACCCCTCAGTGCGTCCAGAGTGTCATCAGTTCTGGGTAAAGGGTGTGTGTCCTTAGTGGTAACGGCATTTAAGCCTCTATAGTCAACACAAAAACGCCATGTGCCATCATTTTTCCGCACCATTACCACTGGCGCAGCCCAGGGGCTGTGACTGACCTCAACAAGTCCTGCTTTCAACATGTCATCCACATGTCCCTGAGTCACTTCTTGCATGTGTGGTGAGGAGCGATAAGCACGTTTACGGACTGGCAGTGAATCACTGGTGTTGATTTTGTGTTTGACAAGGTCAGTCCTAACAAAGTCTGTGGGGTTCTTACTGAACACATCATGATAACACAGGAGCAAGTCGTTAAGTTGTGACCTCTCCGTGTCCGAAAGATGCCCACATTTAATGTCAAATGGGGTGTTCAGAGAGGTTGTGAGATTTGGTTGATGGTATAGGACAGGCAGATACATTGTTTATGGGGACTGCATCTGATACTACATCATCATCTGACACAGGAGTGAACTGCCCAATGGCCATACCTGGCTGTAGGATGATGGGGCTGTCAGTTGGATTCATGAGGTGTGCCACAGTAAAACGATTTTCCATGGCAATGATGGTGCGTGCCACTGCAATACCATCCAAGTGCAGCTGCCGTGGTTCGAGACAGCTGTTGTAGCTGTCTAGGGTTCCAGCAGTGACTGTAGGGGGAGTTAGTGAGACTTTACAGTTCATTTCACAGTGTGGGGGAAGAGTCGTGCACTCCATTATCCGTGGTGTACAGCTTTCAGGTACTAGTTGGGTCGTCCTAAGTAATGGCAGATTCTGACCATAAAGACTACATAGACCATATCCAAAACAACTTTATGTGGTTGAAGGAAGTCTAAGCCTAAGAGAGTGCTTTGGTCAACATTTCTGATTACCTGTACGTTGTGATGTAGGGTTTGGGAACTCAGCTTAAGAGTCAGCTCAATGGTGCCTAAACTGTCTAAACTTGCTTCACTGACAAAGGAAATGTGAGAACCTGAATCTAACATAATGTGAGTCTCAAGTCCCTCAACAAGTCCATGTACATATGATGTGAAAGGTGGCTGGCTTACTGTAGCAACAATCTGTTCAGTTCATCTGTTCTTGTTCATGAGGGTTTGCTATCTGAGCCACCACTAGGAGACAGTGGTGCATCATTGCCATCTGGCACTCCCATATCACAGTCATTTGGAGCTCCTGAGGAACCAGCTGGAGAGTGCCCCCATCTACAGATAGTGTCCGTTTCCCTGATGAGGTGTTTCTGGGCTCAGATAGGCATTATCAGATCAGTGCTGCCGGCCCCGATCAGTGTGACTATACCCACGACCATCATCTTGATAATCCTGGAATCAGACATGTTTGAGGTAGGGGCTTGGACTCCTGTGACGTGAGCCAAAGGGGTGTCTCACAGGGGAGCGGTGTGGTCCTCTCCTGTCATCATAATAGCCAGAGTAACTATAGGGAACCTGATCCTGATTCCCTGTTTTCCTTGCTGGACCTGAGGACTTGCTGTTTCTATAGGACTGCTGGTACCTGTCATTGCTTTGTGGATAGGTCCGACTGCGGCTGGGGGAAGGCCAGTGGCTAGGTTCTGGTGAGGAGTGGTGAAAATGTTGTGGAGGTGGACGTGAGTCCCAGCTGTCTGGATACTTCCCTGGGCTACTCTCATACTGTGAAGGAGACCGGTGTGAGCATCAGGGCACGTGCATTTCATGGTGGCGTATTCTGCTTTGTTCCTCCATTTTCAATTTAAGTGCACCCAGGTTTCTGTTTAGGTCTAGCAGTCAGGTCTCGCACAGCATTTCTCAGGGAAGTATCATTGTCAGCAACATAACTAACTGATGTGCTAACATCACTGATAGAGGCAGCAGGCAGGGAACCTGGCATGACTAAGTATGCTGCTTGGCGTGCGCGGTCTGCTTGGCTGGCTACTTCAAAAGCTTCCTTAAATGTTTTCACCCCTCTCTCATGACAATTTACTTAGAGCTCCTGATCCAAACCAGCGAGGAATCTCATTTTCATGTACTCAGTGGCATTTTGTTCAAAATCCGGAAATGCTTCTTTCCCAAGTCTGCACAAATCGGCAGCGTAGACTTCCATGGCCTCGTTTGGTAGTCTGTCCCAACCATTTGGAAATGTCTGAAAGGAGGCAATGACGTCTTTCTAACCAAAACCAGCCTGCAGGTGTTTTTTAGTTTCAGCATATGAGCGTTTCAGCGTTTATCCCACACTATAAACAGTTCTGGAGGCAATCTAGTGGGTAACTCCAACGCCAGTATTTCGTCCATGTCCGCATTATCCTTGTAGCGGGCATTCTGGTTTACCTCATAGCACCGAGCCCATAGTTGGAAAGACTCACGTCCGTCGTTGCAGAATGGCGGAGGCAGCGGAATGCCCTTCGGCGTTCCCTGCGAGCCGGTGGGTGAAACCAGCGCCGGTCTGACGTCGCGGCGACGGCCACTGGGATGCGGTGAATCCTCGTCGGACATTGTAGCGGCGAGCACACTACGACTGAATGAGTCGACCGAGACGCGGAGACTAACAACACTGTAAAACTACTAAAACAAGAAACGGAGATGGCGCCAACAAGCGAACTCGCCGGACTATACTGTGAGGTAAAGCTAAGCGGCTAGAGGCAGCTAACGTAGCTAGCAGTCAGCTCCCGACCTGAAAGTTGTGAAGAGTCCCCAAAACTCGTCACCGCTGCCACCAGTGTAAACGTTGTGGGTGTTGAGTTGTGCGGGTTCATGAATGAATATGCAGACACTGGAACTTTTTCCCATAACTTTTTAGTCCGCCCGAAACCATAACAACTCCGTCCCAGAATACACTTCCTGTCTCTTTTTTTCTCTCACTTTCGGAACTTCCCCTCTCTCTGATTTTCACAACAAAAGCCTCACTCTAACAATGAACATAAAGAGAATGCAGCAAATACTGCACTCACAACATAAGAAATGCATTCCACACAACCTAAACCAGCTGGGGTGTGGCTAAACTGTCACTGAACTGTCAACATTTACCTCTTACACTATCTGTGCACCAAGTGTGTTTGTGAATGTGTGTCGCTGTGGGTTCATAGAAAGGAGACACAGATAGAGGAGAAGGCAAAGCAATGTACAGAAGATCCTTATCACAGCAGAGACACAATAAACTGCTTTTACCACACAGTAACAAGGAAGGCGAGCTAATGTTCATCAGGCCTGACACTGGTCTTTTAACTGGTATATTTCCAGCTCATTGGCCTCACTCACAGAAGTTCACAAATTGTAATGCATTAAGCACCAACAAAACAAACAGCAAACCACAGTCAATACTCCACAGTATTTCACTGTAATCACTGGACACAACGGTCTGCTCTTCACAAAAATAGCAACAGCACTAAAGCTCCCAATATACATGATGATAACTACAGGCTCTGCCCAGACACAAGCCTCTTTACAGTAAGTTGTTCCAAAAAGCAACTGGAGTGTATGTCTATTGTTGACTCTGGATCAACAATAGACAGTTTTGCCTTCCAACATGGTCAGACAACACATACAAGCTAGTTCTTTCCTAGCACAATTCAGCCCTCACATCACTGGAGGAGAAGACAAGCAGAAAGTGAAACCTTTAGTCTCTTGCACATCTCTCTCTGCTACAGCACATCTCCATGATCGCACAAATGCATTACACAATCATAGGCATCACTTTTGATCTTTCTATTTGTGACTTTCACTTAAAGGCTGAAACTCAGATTTTACATTGTTCATTGTGTATTTGCTTTCCATCTCTCATTCTCTAATTATCAATTAAAAGCTCTCTGAGCCTTAGTAATATTACTACAATAAAAGCCTCGTTAAAACAGTGGCTTCAGAAAATAGACCCCTTCACTTATTGCACACTATTGTGTTGCAACTTTAATTTTAAATTAATAAAATAGCTATTTTACCCATCAATCTACACTCAGTAACCCATAAATCAAAACATGAAGACGACGATGCTTGAGAGGATCTGTCAGGAAGAATGCGATAAACTGGCAAAATTGAGATGTGCAAAGTTTGCAGAGACCAAGAAGACTCAGAACTGTAACTGCGGCCATGGAAATTACACAAAGTACTGAATTAAGGTTCTGAATACCTTTGTAAATGAGAGATTTTAGATGACTTCTAAAAACATGTTCGCACTTTGTCATTATGGGTTATTGAGTGTAGACTGATGAGCAAAAATGCAAGCAATTTTATTCATTTAAAATCAAATGTACAACACAATAAAGAGTGCAAAAATTGAAGGGGTCTGAGTACTTACTGAATCCACTGTATGTATAGTGAGCACTAGCTGTGGTATTCACATAATAAAAGACTAAGGACAGCATAACATACTAACTGGATACTTTCTGAAGCTGCTGTATATCCCTTTTGCTCTGTGCATATGTACAGTCTACATTGTAGGAACAAGGAAGCAAGCAAGCTCACAACAACAACTCATTTTCATTTTATTCTTTAAGCCTCTGTCTAGTGTGTATTTAAGATGAGCTCTCAAATAAACAGCTTTGTATTAACACACATAAGCACACACCTCTGAGCAGATTACAAGGAAACGTCTGGAAAAATACTGACCCTATTTCTACAATAAATTGTATTTCCTATGTTAAAGCTGGATCACACTTTCCATACACATTTCTTCTGCTATGTCTCAATAAGAAATCAAAGTTTATGTCTTGACCAAGGACAAGAACAAGCTTGCTGAATGCTGTAATACCAGCTTGTAGTGTGTTTCTGCAAGGTACTGTGTGTATGGAAATAGTGCCAACAGTGGCTTAGTAACTAACAACTCTGGTGACAGTGACATTGACAGTGACAATGCAATTCCAACCAAATGTAGACTCAAACAATTCTAGTAGCGAGGTGAGACACATGCAATTAATGTTTCACAAAGTGCTTCCCTCACAAACAGTGCTGTTTCTGTGTTCCTTGTAATCTTTGCTCACCCCGACACTAATTTCTGTGTGAAAATCACGCTGTGCTCTATACTAAAAATCACACTATGCTCTATAATTACCAAATTAAACATCACTACTGGCCAAAACAAACACCACCTGGTGTTCTCTCTATATTTGTCTGAGTTTTCACTAAAGACAACACAAAAGTTTGGGTTTTTTTTTTGTTTTTTTCCAGATGTCCTGTAAGGTCATAGACTGACAGAAAAACTCTGTGCACAATGTGTGCCTGACAAGGGGAAGTCTGCTCAGAACATTTAAAACAATGTTCCTAAAGAAGACACTTTGAGAGTATGGGTATACTGTGATCTCTACTTTCTTGTATCCACATGTGAAGTCCAGTGAAATCAGCTTGGATCAGAGGAGAGTATAGAATACTGAGTATTCAGCTAAGAAAAAGACATGAAGAAGCACATCAGGGTTTAGGTGTAGTTTGGTAGTGTGTGAAAAGAAACAAGATTCTTATTTAAAAATCTGAAGTTCTCTGATATAGTGAGAAAGATGCAAGACACACCCACACAGTTATTAGTAGTTAGAGGAAAGGTCCTAAAACACACACACACACACACACAGTTCCACATCACAAGCAAATTTAATCTTGTGGCAATTAAAGGCCTTGTCCTGTAGCTGGGAGGCTAACCTAGCGATTGAGTCATATGGTAACTGTATGGCACCAAACCACAAGCGCCATGGCCAACTCCCACCACTATATAATGTCCTGTAATCTCACTGAACTACAGCAGGATCTTCTGCCATCTTTGGCTGAAAATAGATGAGCTCTATAATCAAGGCACTGTGTGTGACCCTCAGATAGCGGAGGAGACGGGGAGTAGTCTGTGTCTTTGCAGAGCCGTAAGTAGCATTTAAAGTTAACCAAAATAGAAACAGCTTATCCATGTTTCAGCTTCCACACCCAGTTAGCACTGGGCTCATCTGGAACCATTTCTATGGAAAAAGACAGGCCCACTTGTTACCAATTATCATGCAGAGATGGTTCTTATCCTCTGGGTGGGGCTGCTTGAAGGATGATTTCAAAGTTTATGGAACTAATTCTGCAGTTTTCAATGTTTGGTAGAGGTCTTAATGTGTCCACTTGGTTACAAGCAACAAAGAAATGAGACTGAGACTCCAAATAAATGCAGTGTAATCCTGTCTAGAAGGGTGTTGTTGTGTCACCCTAAGTCTTCTTTCTGTGTGTCCACATATATAACATCGTGTCTGCATTATACATACTACACAAAGAAAAACAAATATCAAAATACTTAGTGGCTAACCATTGCAGCTTTGGTTTGGGTCATGACTCAATATTTGTCTTGGGTTCAGTTACCAAGTAGCTTGCACTTGGAAGGCAGAACGTGAATTTTATACACCTAACAAGTTAGCTAAAGTTTACCTATTGGACTTCTGCAGCCTGATGCAAAAAGATTATTTGACTATCATCCTCATGACAATCTATGGTTGTCAAATGGTTGATAATCTGCTGTAAAAGAGCATGAACACTTACAGGACTGTTGCTCCTTGGCACGACTTGAGGTTTTGTGGGACTGACACCAGACAGTGACGCCATCTTCCAGCAGTTTCAGAGTTCGTCGCTTCTGCCAGCGAGGTGACCGAACCTTCACACAAGATGAATTAATGCTTTGATGTTTTATTGTTCTTACTAGCCACAACTAACAACTAACAACTAACAATGAAAATGACAACAATTTAGAATTATTGTTACCTTCACCATACTGGAGCCATGTAACATCTGCTTCACATCTTCATCATCCTGAACTCCTTAAAAGAAAATAGACAAAAATGGTTGAAGAATTCAAGAAGAATTCAATCTGATCCCCATTCAGCAGCACTGAAGGAAAGCAAGGTGTGAGGTGAGAAAAAAGGGGATGAAAAAAGGGGATGAATTGAAAGAAAAAGAGCAGAGCATAGTCAGAATTAAAAGTTGTTGTATGTACACACCATTTAGACCATATGAGAGCTATGCAATTCTGATATTTTGGTCCTGAACCTCCACTTTGGTGTGGATAGAGTTTGTGGAGGAGGAAAAAGTAGAGAGCAGATGAGGAGTGAGAGAAAGACACTGTATGGTGATAAGGTGGGACAGGGAGGACTTTTGATTCCAGAGGAGAGGAAATCCCAATTAGCTAAGTGCTTTTGTCCCGTTATAAAAGCCATGGTGTGTGACACCTTTTACAAAGATGGCAAGTGAGATCTGCCTTTCAGCTGAATGTGAGTATATTTTAGCCAAAAGAGATAATGTGATTTCTCCACGCATAGTTGATATAACAATATATATATGATATAATGATGACCGTTCATCTCTCCATACTGTTAGGTAGGTTGTCCCTAAAGTCATGACATTTAATCCAGTATTTTTTAAACAACCTAATCCTTAGAAAAGAATCTTCTTCACTGGCACTGAATCTGAAAAAAGGAGGTGAACAGAGAGGTGAAAGCTGCCATCAGAAAAGCCAAGACAGCGTATAAGACCAAGGTGGGGAAAAATTCACTGAAGGAAATCTACACTCAGCTTTGCAGGGGATTAAGAACATGGCTGCTGTAAACAATACACACACCATTCACAAGACCATCCAGATGGAAGGCAGCAGCCCAGCATCCCTCCCCAATGACCTCAACTCCTTCTTTTCCAGATTTGAAAAAGACAACACCTCCAAAACAGAAACCTTTATCTCCTCCCTCACTAATGCTGAAGTGAAATTATCCTTCAGCACAGAGGAGGTGGTAAGAGCTCTGAAGAGGACCAAAACAACCACAACACCTGGTCCTGACAATATCAGTGGACATGTCTTACGGCACTGTGCTCTTCCAAAGAAGAGCTCTACCAAGGCTCTAAAAGACTTTAGGCCAGTGGCTCTCACCTCCCTGGTAATGAAAGCCATGGAGAGGGTCTTAAAGACCTACATCACCAAGGAAACCAAACTACTGATGGACCCTCTCCAGTTTGCGTACCGCAGAGACAGAGGGGTGTATGATGCTAAAATCTTCATAATGGACACCGTTCACAAACACCTGGAACAAACAGATACCAGCGCTCGACTGCTCTTTGCAGATTTCTCCTCTGCATTCAACACCCTGCAGCCACACAAAGAATAAAATAAAATAAAATAAAATAAGATTAAATAAGATAATAATACTATATAATATATATAATAATACATCCTTGCAGAGAAACTACACCACCGTTTCCACCTGCCACAGCAACTAATCCGTTGGGTCAGTGGTTCCCAAACTGGGGGGCGCGCCCCCTAGGGGGGGCGCAGTGCCATAGCAGGGGGGGCGCGGGGCGCGAAAAGACGAAAAGGCGCATCTATATGTCAAAGGACATAGAGGAGCAGCTTAATGATAAGGTGCGTGACAGCCGCTTTTCTCTGCAGATGGATGAAGCCACTGACAGTAACAAAGACTGTTTATTGATAACATATGAGATTCATAGATGGGGATGACATGAGGGAGGAATTACAGAAGAACTGTTTAAAATCATAGATTCTTACTTGAAAGAGGCCAATCTCGAATGGGAGGACTGTGTGGGGATCTGCACAGACGGGGTGCAGGCTATGGCTGGGAAACGGGGAGGGCTGCAAGCGCGTCTCCCCCAATGTGCAGTGGACGCGCTGCATGATACACCGCGAAGCGCTGGCGTCTAAACACCTGAGTCCCGAGCTGAATGAGGTTATGACCGACGTCACTGCCACCGTCAACTACATAAAACACGACCTGTCAAAGCCCGTATTTTTGCGACACTGTTTTCCCTTTTTTTTTAATTTTTGATGGGGGGGGGGGGGCGCGAAAATTTTCTTATGTACCAAAGGGGGCCCAGCAGAGAAAGTTTGGGAACCACTGCGTTGGGTCATAAACTTCCTGACCAACAGATCACAGAGAGTGCTGATCAATAACACGCTGTGTCCTCTCTCCTCTGCTTTTCATTCTATACACCGATGACTGCAGGTCCACCCACCCAGAGTGTCATCTGGTTAAGTACGCTGATGACACAGTTCTCCTGTCCTTGCTCTCAGGCCGCTCTCACCACATGGCCCAGCACTCCAGCAGTTTGTGGACTGGTGCGACAACTCTGCACTGGAGCTGAATGTGGAGAAGACAAAGGAGATGGTGGTGACCTTCTCTAGGAAGCAGAGGCTACAACATCTGTCAGCACAATCCACGGGAAGCCAGTAGAGATAGTGGAGGAGTACAAATATCTGGGAACAATAAAAAGTGCTGGTTGCACTCCATCTCTCTTCAGAACAGGAACCGTCTGCAGAGCACAGTCAAGGTCTGCTCTAAGATCATTGGTCTTCCACTTAGATCACTGAACACAGTGTGTGAGCAGCACACACTGAGGACAGCACACAAGATCTTGCAGGACCCCTCACACACCTTGTTCCCAGCATTCGTATGGCTCCCCTCAGGTCGCCGGCTCCGCTGCCCCAGATGCAGGACTCAGAAAAGGACAACCTTCATTCCCAGAGCTGTTCTGCTCCTCAACTCCCTACCATCCATACCCCCCTCCCACCCCCCACTGCTCTCGAACTGTGAATCCCTCCCACCACACTGTTAACACTCAAAACACTGTTTTGATTCTATTGTTTATTTATTTATTCCTTGCTACCTATTTATTTTATGCTATTATTGTGTTGTGTGAAAACTGTTCACGTGCCTTGAATTGCCCCCCAGGGGACAAATAAAGTTCTTGATTGGTTGACTGGTTGATTGATTGATTGATTGATTGATTGATTGATTGATGTTTCAGCAAAGTTTCCAAATTTCAATACAGCTGATCACTAAGTGCTCTCAGACTAAGAGTTCTGCTTCTCAGCTGTTAAAACAGTACATGGCAAATAAATAAATGGCTCCTTGTGTTAAATGTTTTTTCATTTTAATTACTTTATTGATCCCTCCTGGGGAAATAACTCTCTGCATTTTAGCCACACCAAGTGAACGGAACACACACACAAGCATGCACATGCATTAGGAGGAGAGCTGGGGTGGATCAGTGTCTTGCTCAGGGGCACCACAGCCATAGTCGCAGAGGCAGGGGAGGCGTGTCTCCATCACCACCATCCTCTCTGTTTCTTTGTGCTTGGTCAAGGGATCGGACCCACAACCCTCTGATCTCAGGCCGGTCCAAAGTCCAAAACCGCACTCTTAACTTGCTGAGCCACGGCTGCCCCAATGAAAAAACCCAAAATGCTAATATAAGGATTTAAGCAGCTGTTTGTGAAAAAGTGGATGTCATACCTTTCAAATCTGATTCACTCTACTAACACTACTGGCAACATTTTCAACAAACATATATATTATTATTATTATATATATATTAAATTATTTTTAACCTCCACCTTCAACCAACTGTTGATGCAGCTGGTTTTTGGCTAGTTCTTTGTTGCAAAATTGACATGATGAGGAAGGAGTTCTTCGCACTGCTTCTCATTCAGTTATATAAAAACACCTTTTAATTTTCCTGAAGGTCAGCACTGCAAAACTCGTAACCATCTGAAAATTCCCTAATTAATTAGATATTAGGCCTCAAAGAAAGGTACATTTAGGGTGTGGCTGGTTTGACTGACATGCCTAGTCTGGAGTGATTGACAGGTTGGAAAAAGCCAGGGGGTTCATTTCATCAATGAACTCAAGTCGTCTCCATTGTTTTGATTCAGTTGTATTATAATTACTGTTATTTCTCTATATTTGTCTGTGTAGTAGGCATTTTCCACAGACTGTTATGCTGTTCTTTAGCTTGTTTCAATCAATTTTTTGTTCATCATAACAAGGGCGTGTTCTTCAGTTAGCTGTATTAACAGGCTCTCCAAGGACAATTTTTGGTAAGGAAATGTTTGTTATCTTAATGGTTTCCAATTTGCATGTTATATGCAATTTTAAGTTAAGCATAATGTGTGCAACGCAACCCAAACAGTGCATTTTTCATACGTGTTCTGACCAGAGAAGGGGAGACATTTAGCAACCCAAATAATATCACAGTTAATGTGAAATATGGATGGATGCTAACCAAGCTAGCTCACTAATCCTAGTATTTCACAGTACCTAGCCAACTAGGCGAGTAAAGTACTGCGGCATTGCCTTTAAACTCTCCTTCACCAGCACTGCTGAGTCCTAAGCTGAGTAAGCAGGAATCAGCAACTGAAACAGAAGTCTCACTGTGGTTTGGAAAGGGCTGGGTCACTACACTCACAAAGGCGTTTTGATACTGGAAACGCACGCACGCACGCACATTCTTCTATGTACAGCAGTGAGCTACTGTAAGAGAGGACAGCTACATTTTGCAGCAGTAGGAGGAATTAATTGTGTGTGTGGTTTTATGTGTGTGGGAGGACAAACTGTCTGAGTGTGGCTTAGAAACAGGCTGACCTCTTTAAAATGACTGACCTCAAAACAACAGGTACCCACCATCACGGAACAGTCTTCAACAATCAAACCTGGTTTGATTAATGATTAATGATGCAATGCCTACTGCATGTCTAGAATGTGCTGATATTTCAGTCAATCAAGAGAGTTAAGATAAAGGCTAAACAAATACAAAACACAAAAGCCATTGTGCTGCACTAATGCACACAATAACCAGGTGCATATGATTTCTGATGTATCCAAGAAGACCTGAAGTGAGTTAGATCCACCACACAAATTGTTTTACATAGGGATTGCAGCTGTTACTAAATATTAACACCTAGTAACTCTTGCGTTGCTAAGTAAACAAAATGAGAAAGCTAACATTAGCTCACGGACTTAGATTTGGTGTTTCAAAATTAATGTCAATCTAGAAAATACATTAGCATTAAATTTGTCATATGCTTTACAAAATAATAACAAAAAATAGAGATCCTGTGTAAATTGCTGTTATTAATATGATAGCCTTATCATTGCTTAAAATCATATTTAGGTTTCTTTTTTAATAAAGACCTACTTGATGACAAATACATGACAAATACTGCATGTATATCTTTACTAGAGCGAGAACTGTCCTTTACTGTAATATTTAACTGATCATTTTTTACAGATTTTAGGAAGAGTAGGGGGGATATATAATAAGAGAGGGCATATATAATAAACACATCTGAGCGGACCCGACAAAATTAACACCATACAACTCAAATTACAAAATGTTTTGGGCAAGAATGTTTTGATCAAAGCATTCTTGCCATCAGATAGGTCAGGTAGGTTAGCATAACAGGCATATTTTTGGTTTACATTTAAAGTTTGTTTTAAGTTTCTGTTTAAGTTTAAACTGCATGAATACCACTACTAACTTTAACACACATATCATTCCATGTCTGAATAAAAAAAAACACATTCCTACGGTTACAAAGGTAGTTAAATTTACTATATTGTTTCGACTCCTAAAACTCATTTTGGAAGTTATGTTTCAGCTATGATGCTACAGCGAATTACTGATTTCTCCTAGCAACTAGCTTGCACAACTAAAGTCTTTGCTAGGTAAGGCATTACTCAAGTTTTATTGGGGCAGCTGGATTTTGTAAATCAGTAGTTTGAATGTAGCTAGTTATTAAGGACTGAGCAAGGAGTCTATGCAGAAACTTAGGGATAGACTCATGAATAGCTGGTGCATCCCACGCCAGTACTTTAAAAGTTTAGTTAAGCACAAGTATGCAAATAAACTCCCACCTCTGAAATTTACCCATCAAACCACATTTTTCACAGTACCATTCTGTAACAGCATGGTGCAATCTTTGATCATGTTTCCTGCCCAGATCATTTGAGCTTGAGTTTGATGGAAGTGTACTTGTCCAGGACCCAAATGTGTAGCAGAGGGATCCTGCCAATATCCCAAACAGGGCTTTGAAGGAACAGCATTCTACCTTGACAGTCTTTGTACAAGGGGTGATTGATAAGTCCAATAACTGTTCACTAACTGTAATGTAAATACTGACCCACATTGTCTGTATTATGCTGCATGTCTTTCTCCCCCTCTCCTCCATTCCTAGCTGTCCTATCTTCCTCCTTTTCCTCCTTTCACCCAGCCCGGCCATCGGCAGGATGGTCCCCCATCTGAGCCAGGTTCTGCTCAAGGTTTCTTCCTGTTAAAAGGGAGTTTTCCTTGCCACTGTCGCCTTAAGTGCTTGCTCTGGGGTCAGGCTCTGGGTCTCTGTAAAGCGCTTTGAGACAATTTTGATTGTGGAAGGCGCTATATAAATAAAATTGAATTGAATTGAATTGAATTGAATAAGTCTGAGGCCTAAGGTAGAGGGAGTCAGTTTTAGGAAACCTAGCACATTTATTTTTCAACATAGTCCCACTCCTACATTTACACACTTAGTCCAGTGGTCGTGGAGCATAGGGATCCCTTCTTTTTAGAAGTCGGTGTCGTGGGCCACAGCAGGGATGATGTCATCATCACTGTCAAAATGGCAACAACTGAGATCCTCTTCATTTTGAGGAAGAGAGTCAGAATGGACCAAATTAGCCCTTGAGACCGAGGTAGCTAATGAATCTACACAAAAGTTATTATCTTCAACTCTCTGCATAATCACTGTGAGAGTTGAACTTCACATGCATGTAACATCAAGCAACAAGCTAACCCTGGTAGCATGGCAGATGGACATGACAGCTTATTTAATGCTATCCTCAAGAGTAAGGAAGACCTATTCAAACACAGCGAAAAACGACTGCAGAAATACGAATATCGTTGGCTGAAGAAGACTGAAACATCCTTTTCGATCTGAACAAGTTCAGGAGCAGGATACTGTACTACTGCAAAGCAGAGAGACACTGATACTCTAACAAGCTGATCTTGTCATTCATATTTCTAACAAAGTTAAACAGACAAAGATTCATGGGTCACAGTACAGAAGTAGGCTTGTGACTAAATGAAAACATGGTGAAGTGAAGAACAAACACAGGCATCTGAGTCTGTACAGCACAGACTTGGTGGATAATAGAGACATTCTAGGAAATGAAATGAAATCCAGGAACAGAAGGGGGGGCTCTTTCTGTAGTTTGGGTTGGAGCCAGATCTAAAAGCTCAATAAGTAAATAAAAGCTAAGAGGACATAAGCACTGCTGCCAGTCAGTGTAAAAAGTAAATTAGCTCATCCTTGCCATGTAGCCAGCCTTTCCACAACAGTCTAATCCCTTCAAAAGTAACTGAAATGTCCTGCAAGCAGACAGAGAACAAACAAAATTGTGAGCCCACAATTTGGAGTGCCACAGAAAAGTGGCAAATGAGAGTAAATGAGAGATTTCTGTTTTTGATTTTTTGTAACTAAAAATTTCTAAAAACATTTCACTTTGTCATTTTTTTTGTTATTAAGAGAACATTTATGTGCAAAAATGTGAATTTTATCAATTTTGGATAAAAATAAAAAAATAAATAAAGTATAAAAAGTTGAAAATGAAGTGAAACACTGAAGCTACTGTAAGAGTGGATTTATACAAATCCTGTAGATTTGTAAAATACTGTACAAATTGCATATAGTTTGTAAGAGAAAAGCAGCAGCATACAGTGATGACAAGGTCCCGGCTGCACAGTGTACTAATGTACAACCTAATTTTACTGGTCAAACCCCAAAAAACAGTCATGACGAGGAAAGCACTGAAAACACAGGCCAGCAATGTTGGTACAGCACGTCCATTACTAAAGTGTCCCACTGTCTACTAGCTCCTTCTTACTGGTAACAGGTTACTGGTAACCTGTTTGCCTAAATATCTGTTTTTATTCTCCTACCTGACAAGCATGCTTCAGAATGAATCAAACTCTGCATCAGTGATTCTAAACCATTGATACCACTGACAATAATGAGTCTGTGGGTTTTTCATTTTAGTTAGCCACTACAGCTGGTTAGTTTCCCCTGTATGGTTGGGGGTGTGTAAATCAATGAAATTAGGCAGGATCTGCAAGCTCTACAAGCTCATGGCCATGAAGGTACACACAATAAACAGCGGAACAGAATACTTGCATTAGCTCTAATTTGATCAGTTGTCCATCATTTAAATACACCATCCTCATTAATGCAAAAGATTAGTCAGTTTGTTGAACAGTTTACAGAAATCTGAATCAGAATCAGAATTCTGAATAACTTTCATGAAGTTACATCTTGTTTAAGTCATTTATAAAACAACAAATCAGCAAGATATTGACTGGTGCAACAGTGAGAGGATTTGCTGCGCTTTTCTGATTTATATCATTTTAAACTGAATATATTTAGATTTTTGGATATTTAGTCAGACAAAACAAGCAACGTGAAGATGTCAGCTGGGGCTCTGAGAAAAGTGCGATGGACATTTTTACTGCTTTCAGACATTTTATAGAGCAAAAAAGAATTCTGATTAACCAACATACTCCGTGCTAATGGCAGTAGTCATTAGTTGCAACCTTTCCTTTTATTTACTTTTACCTTACTTTGACAGCTGTTGTATGGTTTGTAGGGTACACATTTGTAGAATACATCATGATGTACATTATTATTATATACCTAATCATAACACGTCATTCATAACACGTCATTCATTCCAGCATAGTGTCTAGGATTTTATCGTATATTCAAGGCCTAAGAAGTTAAATGTAGCTTCAGTTAACTTGCAGGGTGTTTTTCTGCATAAAGGCTTTTTTAAGTCAGTCCACGTGTAAATTACTGGTTTCTTTCTTTTAGCTATGACTAAATTCTATCATTCTTCTCAAATATTTCTGATCCTCAAATATTTCCTCATCATCGGAGGGGGCCAGGGGAGATCATCGGTAACACTATCTGAAGCGGAGAACCTTTGACCATTGAATACATTCACATTATAGGGGCTAACACTCACCAAGATTCCTCAGAGGATCGATGGCCTTGGACGTCCCGGCTCCGTTCTTCCCCACTGCTTTCTTTCTACCCAACATAATGCAAGGACGCAGCGCTTGATTTCCCTCTGTCTTCTTCTATTCCGTTGCCTTCCCTGTCCCTGGTCCCGTTTCTCTGGCAGGAGATCGGCAGTCTACTGTATGGAGCTCCTGCTGGAGGAGAACGTGCGACAGTCCAAATCCGCCGCGCTCCGCAGGCTGCTCCTCATGCTTTTATCCTGGAAGAGGATAATGGGAGTCAGGCCAAACCTTCTCCCTGCTGATGTCACTGAGATTGGATTGAAAAGCAGGGCTAGATGAGTCTCACACACACACACACACACACACACGTCAACGACTGCAACAGACAGCGAGTTCCTGAGGAGAACTTCAAAATAAACCTCGTTGATGAAAGTCACTTCATATGAGGTACTGGTATAGGTCGGGCCCAATGTCTACTCGAAAAAGCTCGAACGCTTGCAAACCGTTGATTTTCTTTCTTTTTCCCTTCATCTTTGCTCTGTATTGAACTGCTAAAAAGTACAGAGGAATATTTTATAAATTGAAATAGGCTAACATCTATTTTATCAAATAGGGTAAATAAATTAGACTAGATGTAATATTTCCCTGTTTCTACTTAATTTTCACAGCCCTTAAATAATCTCATTCTGGTTGTGTGAAAAATGAAACGCTAAAATCTTATTTGACTAATTTTTACGCTTTTGTTTTGAATGCGAATTCTCATCATTTCCGGGATTTGTGTAGTGTTTGGCAGGTTAACAACAGACGAAGCTTAAGTGGATTACAGACCGAGGAGAGAAGTTCGTGTGTCCGATATGAAACAGTCTCCCCCGTCTCGGTTCATTAACCTGAACCAAATCACAGTCTAAGTGATGGACGGACTGAAAAACTGAAAATAGCTTGTCCTCTAAAAGTGTGCGTTGTAATTAGGGCAATGGTGCCGCATAATGATTTATACACAAATGGACCTAATGTGTCCCGTGTCCTGTGCTGTAATACACGTACTGCCTATAATGAATTGATGGCTCCAGCTGATCTGACATAGGCCCAGCTCCTGTGCTGTCATCTCAACTATTTCCTAAATTGCACTGGGGAGAACAAGCAGATTAAATTTTAAGCAGCAACAACAAGAAGAGAAATGGAGACAGACTTAAAGATAATGATTCTGCTTGTGCATGCAAAGCATTTAACTTTATTTCATTTTTTTTTTCAGTTTTTGAGATAGGATAGTTTTTTTTATGTATAACTGTTGCAATGTAATACACTTTTGTTATATAACACTAAAAAAAAAGAAACATAATAGAAACACAAAGAAAAATTCAAGAGAACAGTCAAGTTTGAATTAAATAGCAAGGAAAAATAGGAAAAATTGTAAAACCATTTGCACACCATAGCTAGTTAAACTTTGATAAAAATTGATTTTCAGAAATCATTTAAAAGAAGGCGCTGGTTTCACCACGGTGGCTTTCATTATTATTTATTTCACGTAAATTAATTTAATTTTGTGAAAGTGTTTTTTATTTCCGTTTATTTAGTGGCATCTATTTCACATGGACCAGTGGGCGTGGATATCTACGTTGTCATGTGACGTGACACGGAAGTCCTCTGTATACATTACATTCCGCATATGCTGGAGGGAATATCTAAAGAAGTTTTCTACAGTTTAACATAAGGCTTAAAATTACTTTTAAAGGACCACAAGAAGGTGTCAGAGCCTTGCTAAGAGAAAGAAAAATGACTCAGTTTTGGTTGGGCAGTAGGCGAGGCAGGGATAGGGGATATAATGTTAAGCCCCACTGAACCATCCTCTGTTGAAAGTATAGATAAGAACCAAGTTAGCAGATACACAGAAGGACATTATTCCGATTATCTTAAAACACACACTGATACCTCAAAAACAGTCAGTAATAGAGTAGGGGCTACATTTGTCATTCTAGACTGAACAGGAAACGTCGAACAAAAGAGTTGGCAACAATCTGTCAGTATTTACAAGGGAGCTGCTGGCTATTCTTTTGGCTTTCACTTAGACAGAAAACATCAAACCAACCAAAGTTCCAACAGGGTTGGTTTTTAGTAGTGTGTTAACCAGTGTTAGAGGCAAGACAGGACACTGGGCAGGAAATATCTCAAACTAACTTCAGAAATAACAAAGCAGTAATAAATGTGAAATTCCTCTGTATTGCAACTCATACCCGACAGACAAATATGCTAAATATGCACCTAGAAAATTAGAAGTAAAAATGGCTGTATATAATGATGGGTCAGATGGGAAATGGAAAAGAAGTGGCAGGAGGAACAGGGAAACTAGAGAGGCATTACTACAGTCTCCAAAATAAAGTAGGAAAAATAAGAGACACAAGGAAAAAAACAAAGAAGACATCATCTCAAGGATGAGATATGGGCACACTACGTCTTATCAATAACACTAAATGATAATTGATACACTTGCAACTGGTATGTGTGAGTATTATGATGCACAGGGCACAACAGAACATATGAAATAGGGAAAGACAAGCTCTCAAAAACAGACCGGAAAAAGATAGCATCAAACCTGAAATACAGGAATTGCTACAGTTGAACTCAGGGCATGTGGGGTATACGGCTTTAGGTTCATTTTTGGAAAAGACCGGACTGAACAGAAGAATTTAGCATAGTCGTAAGACCCATACTGAAACACACTCCAACTCAGAAGGTGGCGGTACTGCACCAAAAAGATGTTTGCCAACCGCAAAAATAAAATCAGAAGAAGAATAAGGTCAGTCCCAGTCCAGGTAGATCCGTGGGCTGATTTGCAGAAGAACTTTACCGTCTGAGTAAACCTATAAGTCGTTGAAACCACAGTAGCTACCCGTGTCACTGAGCACTTTGCCGCTGCTCTATTGTTTACACGGTGCTGTTTATGGTAGATGGCGGGACACACAGCTACTGAGGTAAGACAAGTTACCAAGCTAGTTAGCTAGTTCAGCTAGCTCCCATATGCTGTACTTCGCAGTTCTGTTTGTCTTTGGCTTATCAACCCATTGAATTTAACGCTACGATGTTTCTCGGTATAAATATTAGGGATGGGCGAACGAAGCCTTGAAGCTTCTGATTTTTCTTCCTGTGTTAGACATAGAATCGAAGCTTTAAAGCTTTGATGAAAAAAAAAGCACAGCGACATCTGGTGATGAAATGAAATCATAGCAGCCACTAAACAGCACATAACTTGTTCATTCATTTTCTGTATATGTTATAAAGGCATAACAATGTAAAGCTAAAACAAAGCCTTGGATGATCTGATAATTCAATTTAATTCAATTCAATTTTATTTATATAGCGCCATCCACAATAATGATTGTTAGAGTCCTACACTACATGTGATTTTTCCTAAGTTAACAGATTTACAATATGTGATCATGTAAATGGTTCAGTTGTAATTTACTGCAATAAATGGAAACAATATAGCACTGTGCTGTGCAATCAGAAGCTAATCATCTGCTTTATAAGTTAATCATCAGCTCAAAAGCTGCTGAACTGGGACAGATATCAAACCAATCGTGTTGCTGCACTGATGCAAGCCCACGGTTGAGTTTCACAACTTTAAACTGATTTTAATATCAGACATAAACTCTGTGTTTACAGTCAATACGAAATCACATGCAAGTGTACTTAGCCCTCCTCAAAAACTTGGTGTCTGTCTGAGAAAAGGGGGTGTCATCAAAAAGTCCAGTGACACCCAGAGGGAGCTACAGTAACTGCTGCTAAATTTGCTTCTGCTAAACCTTGACTTTAGAGGTGTGTATACGAAAACAATGAATGGCCTTTATGTTTTATATTTTTAAGTCTATCAATTTATAGAAGTCAGTTTTTGCTTAAACATTAACACCCCAAGTTCTGCTTGGGTTGAAGCTTGGTGAGGTTCTATTTTCCTAGCTGACTTTTTCCTTGCTGCGTCTGTTTTGTTTACTCATCGTGGTAGATTTAACAATTCAAAGTGTCATGCCAGTCCCAGCAATGGCGGAGCCTGTGGTTGATCACCAGAAACGCTTTCAGGCTGCTGTGGATGTTATCCATAACCTCCCCAAAAATGGTACGTAACATTGTACAGCCATGACATTATCGCACACATCATGTGACAGAAAGCTTGTCGCTGCCTAGGCTGTAGGAGAGGTTCGTGAAACTGTAGGATGGAACTGTGTAACTCAGCACTTAAACACAATGTATGGGAAACACCGCTCTCTGTTCCAGGGAGCAGTGTTTCCTTAGGGAACTACAGCTGCTGCTCTCTGTAGCAGAGAGACAGAATATCAACAAAAAGGCCAAAATTATTTTTCTGGATTTTTTTTGTTGAGATTCTGTCTCTCCCTGTTTAGATAAACCTACCATAAAACTTATGGACTGTTCATGTATTTGTAAGGGGGTAAACTTCAGCAGGGGATCAAATAATTATTTCCCCCACTGTGTGTGTGTGTGTGTGTGTGTGGGTGTGTAATGTCCTCTCGATTGCCATACACCTTTTTGTCCTCTGGGTCCAAAAATGACCCCGTCTGGTTTGACTGTTATTTAAAGCATATAGTAAAATTGTCAGTCAGTTCTGTGTTGCACCTTTAGTCTTACTTCGGGCCAACCCATTACCACAAATTTTTCCCTTCGTTTTGGAAAAAACACCCATTATTTTCAGACTTTTTGATAAATAAAAAACATATTTTGATAGCAGACGACTTCATTTGGGGTCAAAATGAGCCCAAGAACAACACAAGGGTTAAAGCACAATTTATTAACCCTTGATCTTTTTCATAAATAATGTAATCTTCATTGCTCAAAATCTGAAGGAAGTTTTGTTGTGGCTATACCATGCTACTAGGACAGTGTTTTACAAAATAACCTAGGCAGTTCAACAAAAAAAACTTCATTTTGCAGAAAACACAATGATCGAGCAGCAAAGACTGTAGAATGGAGAAAGATTACAACTAAAATTTCTGAAGGTTACAACAGTCAGCAATTGGTATGAAGTGTACAGGCCCTTGCTTTGAATGAGTTCAGCACATCTGTGGCCACAGGACATTAATAGTCTCTCACACTTCTCTGATGTCATTTTGGTCCACTCTTCTTCCAGTCTCTTCCACAGTTTGGTGACTGTAGTGGGTTTCTTAGCCATAACTTTGTTGCCAAGGATTTTTCAGAGGTTTTCAGTTGGATTTAGATCAGGACTCTGGCCTGGCCGTGTCATTGTTTCAATGTTTTCAGCTTCAAGGAACTGCTTTACCTGTTTTTCTGTGTGACAGGGGGCATTGTCCTGCATGAAAATTGCTGGCTGATTGGGTGATGAACGCAGGAAAGGAACCGCATGTTGTCAAAGAACGTTCTGATAAACATTTGCATTCACTCTGCCATGTAGTTGTATAAGAGGCCCAGCCCCTGCTGCAGAAAACCCCCACAACGCTTCCTCCTCTACCTTTCATTGACTACTTTACACACTATGGGTTCAGTCTTTCCCCAGTTTGACGACAAACATAATGTTTCCCATCGGACCCAAATAAATTAAACTTGCTTTCATCACTAGAGTGAACTTTGGACCAGTTCTTCTCTGTCCACACAACATGTTCCTCAGTAAATGTTAGTCTAGCCTTTTGATTCTTTCTGCTAATGGGAGGTTTGGTCACTGCAGAGTGGGCTTTCAATCCAAATTTTTTTAAATGCTGAGATACTGTATGACGAGACAGATCCTTACCCCGTTCAGCGCTGAACTGAGCTGAAGCAATTCCAGCTGCAGTGTTGAACTGATTGACCATTGAGATTCTCCGCATTATCCTGTCTCTCTTTTGCATTTGTCTTTTGTGGACGACCAGCCTTCTTGGGGGACTTGAATGAGTTTGTGATGTTGTAAAGGTGCAATATTCTAGAAATCACAGATTTGGAATGACCAGCTTCTCTTGTTGTGGCTGAAAGGGTCATCCCTTTGGCCTTCATCTGGACAACCTGATGCCAAAGAGTTTCAGTCACTTTAGAACTGTTCACCATCTTGCAAAGTCAGTAAAATAGGGTTTGTCAGATAATTAAGGAAATTAGCGCCAGGTGCCAGATTAACACCAATAATTGGAAGGTATCTGAAAGTGTTCTCTAATTTTGATCAGTGTTCTTTGTCAAATATCTCATTAAAGGTTTTTATACTGTGCTTCAGAATATATGTAACTCATGAAATATGAAACTCCTGTTTGGATAATTTCAAACAGGACTAAGCAGTGACCTTGAAATTTAAAAACTGTAGGTTGTTCTCTAATTTTGATCACCATTGTATATATTCATTTAAGAGGAGAGAGGGTAGAAACAAATTTCATTTAAAAACCATATGATTTAATGTAGCTAACTGTTTCAGCATCATAATGTATGGCCTTAACTATGTACTATGTAATGCATAATATGCCATTTAAGCAAGCAGTCACTTAACAGTTAAACTAAATGTCTGTTATCTTACAGGCTCCTACAGGCCGTCCTATGAGGTGATGCTGCGTTTCTACAGTCTGTACAAGCAAGCAGTGTGTGGACCCTGTACACTGTCCCGACCCGGCTTCTGGGATCCAGTGGGTCGCTACAAATGGTGTGTATGAGTGTGCGGTTGTATATCAGCCTGGGCTACTTTTTAGTAGCAGACACACTAGCTATTCAGACAGAAGGCCACACTGTTAAAACTGTCATATCTTCATTCAGAAATCAAATCTTTAATGTGGTGATTGGTTTTTATTACATTTTCTAGAAGGCGTCTCTGTACAATTTTGCTAGATTTTTGCATGGAATTTGGTGTACACTACTCACAATAAGTTAGGGATATGGTTTTTTACATGAGTGCTTTTCCTATTTGGTCTGAATTTTAATGAAATAAGTAAAAGTTCTCTTTGATATTACTAATAATGAATGAGAAGAAACACCATTTTCATTAGTTTAATATTTATTACCCCATAAATTTAGACAATAACAAGGATAGCCCTAAATAACAAAAATCAGTCAGTAGCGGGTGTTTCCACCATTTGCCGCAATGACAGCTTGACAGTGACGTCTCATGCTCCTCACTAGCCTCATGATGTTGTTCTGAGGCAATGCGTTCCACTCTTCCACAAGTGCTATATGCAGTTCTGCCAGGTCATGTGGGGGTGGGGTACGATCATCCAGTCTCTGCTTCAGCTGGTCCCAGACGTGCTCTTTGGGGTTCAGGTCAGGAGACATTGCTGGCCATACCATATGAGGCACTCCGACTTCCTGAAGTCGAGCTGTGACAATTCTGGCACGATGTGGTGGAGCATTATCATCCATGAACAGAAAGTTTGGGGTGTGCTGGCGGAGTTGGGGGATGATGATGGGTTCTATGATGTCTCTGAGGTAAGAACGTGCAGTGACTGAGCCATCTACAATAACCAAATCTGTTTTGTGCTGACTGGTGATGCCTGCCCAGACTGTTGCACCTCCTCCACCAAAGCAAACCCTGGGGACCATGTTGACCTTGGCGTATTGCTCACCTCGCCTTCTCCAGCAACGCTGATGACCATCATTTCTGTGGTGACCCGACACTCATCAGTGAACAGGACGGTAGACCACTGTTGCATTGTCCAGGTCACATGGTCTTGTGCCCACTGCAAACATTCACGGCGGTGAATGCTTGCAGCGGGCACAAGACCACTGCAAACGTTCATGGCGGTGTCTTGGTGTCAGTGGAGTCACCTGCAACGGTCGTCTGGCATTCTAGCCAAAGCAGTGGAGTCGGTTGCGAATGGTTTGTCTGGAAACCCTTGTACTTCTCACATCTCGTAAACGGGCCTGCAGCTGTGTGGCAGTTGCATAACGATGTCTGAGTGCATAGGTCCTTAGGTACTGGTCATCGTTGCAGTCTGTCACTCATGGGGCTCCACTCCTGGGTCTGTCACGAACTCTGCCCGTAGTTCTGTGTCTTGATGCAAGTCTGCTGATGACACTTTGAGACACACCAAGTTCACAAGCAACATCTGACTGCCTGCCGCCGACCCGAAGACGTGCTATGGCCAGGTGGCGCTGCTCATCCGTTAAGTGACGTCGTGTGTTCATGGATGTTTGAATGATGAACTTGGAATGACTTACTGACAATACCAGCTTTTTATACCCACAGAATGTTGAAATTGATGCCACATTGAAAAGGGTTGTCTTTTAGTATTTTTTGGTATTGGCCCCAATATGTAAGGCACACTGTACAGAGTGAGACCATTACGTGGAAAACACAAAATGAGGTGTGTCTATCACCCCAATACAATTGCCTCCCTATCCCAAAAATCTCTGAAGTGAAACAAACACCATATGTATGACATCCACTGAGTCTCTCACAATATCCCTAACTTATTGTGAGTAGTGTATTTTTCTCTCTGTATGGATTTTAAACTTTGCTTCCATGGTCCAGTCTGAGCTAATCTCACAATGTTTTGTCGGGTCACCATGCCAGCATCATAGAAAGCTTTTATTGAATGTTTGCAGCAAAGACTGCTGGCAAACGTCTCTGTGTGTGATACAGGGATGGATGTCCAGGGCATGAACTTACGCTGACAATGACTCAGTGCCAGTTTGGAAGCATATGCCAGCAGTGTGTCTCTCAGTGTTTTAAATGATCTTAATCTTAAGAGAGGAAACGCTCACTGCTACACTGCAGATCAGACCCCAGGTGCATTCGTTTATTATTATTCACCCTCTGGAAAGACCTAACAGAGTCTGCTTCAGGTTGCATTTAGTTCAAGTTTAGATGTAGAAGAGCCTGATTTGTAATAGTAACATGAGTGACTGGAGACAAACCTAAAGGTTTTCTAATGAATAATGATGTACTGAATTAACTACACATTTTGGTACATACACTGCACTATTATTTGCTGTGTTATAAATGTCTTTACCTTTACTTTCATGGGTTTTTGTGTAATTTAATCTTGGTAAGAACATTTATTTGTTTTCACCCTCAAATTAAAATCATGACATCATGAATAACATGAATAGACTTGGAAGAACAGCAAAGTGCCAGTTTGAATGAAATCTCTGTTCAGCAAGCTGATTTTCCTCAACAAGTGACATCTGAAGTAGTGTGGTCTAATTATGTTATTATTGCTGTGTAATGGCAGACCTTTGCTTGACTGGTTGTACTTGTCAATGTGTTAGGGATGCCTGGAGCAGTCTGGGGGAGATGAGCAGTGAGAGTGCCATGGCAGCATATGTGGATGAGATGAAGAAAGTAGCTCATGAGGTACATCACAGGTTTATTTCATATTTCAGGTCAGTATTCCAAGTATTTCTGGCAAGACTACATCTCCAGGCTGCAGAAAAAAAATAGTCACTGGAAGGTAAATAAATATAATACAAATATATAAATGAACGAATAGCCCACATTTGATTATTAGGCACCTTTTAGAGATACATGCCAATTTATTTAGGCCAGGTTCCTGTTGGTTTCTTTGCTCTCTTATGATCAGTTTACATAAACATTGTGAATATGAGTATTGAACAAAACAAGACAAACGTCTCTCAACAGCATGGAGCCTGGCCAAATGAACACAGGGACATGGATTGTAATTGGCAGTGATCAATAAAGGTTTGCACTGATCTGTAGGTCATTGACACCATGCCCATGAATGAGAAGACAGCCTCGCTCTTCCACCATTTCGAGCCTCTCTACCTGGTGATTGATGATATGCCGCGGCCTCCAGGGTCACTGCTTGCACTTAGAGAAGGTCAGTGACCCCGAGCCCTGAGGTTCGGCCTCTAACCAGCACTAACCTTGCAGCTGGTGGGTGCGCATGTGTTTGTTTGCTTTCTGTTAGACGCTTACAGTAATTACCACAGATTTTTTTTAAACTAACAGTGTATGAAATGAAACAATGTGAAAACGAATGATGAACCTGTGAATTATTGGTTGAATCTGCGGCTGTGCTCAGCTTTATGTAGCTTTATAGTGAGCTTCAGCTTGTTGTTTATCTGTCCTGACTTTACTGTTTACTGTTCTAGTGCACCCTCACCGCTCTCATAGCATAATTTCCAGTCGCAGCAGCTGTTTTCAGAGAAAAGCTATAGAAAGACACTGTCCATTACCTGCTCAGCAGCTAAAGAGACAGAGATTATTGTTAAGTTGGTAGAGACTAAAAACAGAGCTAAAAGAGAGGGAATACAAGACAAAAACCACTCCACATGAAAAATTATGTTAGCTTTTACAGAGTGACAATGTGTCTGACATATTGGTATTTTTTTTCAGATTGTACCACTTCCAACAAGTGGTCAACATTCACTTAATGCAGCTTTAAAAATAGTGATACATACAAACTATGATGGTAGACAGTAAAATGCAATTTGAGCAGTCTGAGCTGACACTGTTAGCCAGTGTCAGCTGTTAGCCCCCCCACCCAGAAGCTATTGGAGCGGCAAGGCCAGTTCCTTTGCTTTTGTGGTAAACTGAAGATGTTCGGGTTTAACATTAAAAGATGAATATGAGCAACAGTTCAGAATGTCAACTTGCAACAAATTGTTGTATTGGCTATGGCCTGTGTTGTGCAATAACTCAGATAGCAGACATTCAGAGCTGTTTAATGTTTTAACAGTCAATCTAAAAGGCAACACCTGAGGAACAACAAAAGCACCTATCTGCCACATGTTTGCTCACTCGAAAAATTGGTGGGTTCAAACAAAAAGTGCTATGTCCTATGTGCTATGTTGTTTAACATATCAAGATGTAAATACAAGGATACGAGAAGAGTGTTTGTCTGTTACTGTAGGTCTTAAAGGCACTGAGCAAGCTGCCAGGTCAGCAGAGATGAAGAGTGAGGATGAGGAGCAGGATCACCCTGAAGAAGATTCTTCTCTTCCAGAGGATCCAGATCAGGAGCTTAGCCTGGCTGAAGTTATAGACCTCACTGCCAACACCATCCCAAATGGTATTTAATGAGTGTAGCTCCTTTTCACACCTCTTTTCTGGTCTGAGACCAGGTGTACTCTAAGCTGTCTAAATTTTACAGTGTCATTTTCCTTTGCACCCACACAGGTGTTTCCAGGTTGTTTTTTTTAACAGTCATCAACACTGTTTTAATTCAGCCTAATTCACCATACAGTTGTTCTCATTTACCTAGTTGTGAAGTAGTGAATAAAGCATGGCTCCTAAATTAACCATCCTTCCTGTTCCTTCCTCCCTACCATTTTCATGCTGCTGGGCCTCAGATAACATCATAGTTTTATAATTGTGATGTTGTCTGACAAAAACAGTGTTTTAGTCAGGACAGACTTTATTTGATACATATGGTCAATAGCAGAGTAACTTTTCCACTTTATTCAGTGCTGTTGGAATTTGTTGGGAATTATACACTTGAGGTTGTGTTGGCTTGTTTCAGATGTATTCTCTGTTTATCCACTTCTTTATCAAAGGCATGTTGCCCTGTCACCATTGAAAAGGGGCCCCTTTTCAGGTATAATTTTGTGACTTGCAATGCAGGGTGCCAACACTTGCTCCCCTAAAGTACAGTACAGTGCTCGGTGTACACTGTTTCACAGAGGTGCACTTACAGTGGCTCCAGAAAGTATTCAGGTCCCTTCACTTTTTACACTCTTAATTATGTTGTATCAAAATCAAAAACTGAGGTCTCTCATTTACAAACGTACTCAAAGCCTTTGCTGTGGCACTCCAAATTGTGGTCAGGTGCAGGACAAAGAACTCTCTGTACACCTCTGTAGTGAGGTATTCAGTAGATCAGTATAGTTAATAAGAGTTGACTGTCCAGCCAAACTGCGTAACTGGGCAACAAGGGCCTCAGTCATTAAGGTGACCGAGAACCTCACCGTAACAGAGCTTCAGAGGTCCTCTGCAGAGATGGGAGAACCTGCTGGAAGGACGACCATTTTAGCAGCACTCCATCATTAGGCCTCTATAAACCCTTTGAGCAGAACTCCAAACACTGTATTTTTTACAAATCCCAGGAACTGCTCATCACCTGGCTAATACCATCACTATGGAGAAGCATGTTGGTGGCAGCATTATCCTATGGGGTGCTTCTCAGAGCGAGGGACAGGTAAAACTGGTCAGAACTAAGGGAAGAATGCATGCAGCCAAATACAGAGAGGTCCTTAAAGAAAACCTCCTCCTCCACAGAAGAGACCTGAGACTGGGGTGACAGTCCCTGACTGTCCTTGAGTGATTCAGCCAAAACCCAGATGAAAAACCCCAGAGAACATCTGTGGAAAGACCTGAAGATGGCAGTTCACAGATGCTTCCCATCCAACCTGATGGATCTTGAGAGGATCTGCCAGGAAGAATGAGATAAACTGCCCACATCCAGGCGTGCAAAGCTTGTAGAGACTCAGAGCAGTAACTGCTGTGAAAGAGGCTTCTACAAAGTACTGAATTAAGGCTCTCAATACCTTTATAAATGAGAGATTTTAGTTTTTTTTCATGTATTTGCTAACATTTCTGAAAACATGTTTTCAAGTTATCATTATGGATTACTGAGAGTAGACTGATGCACAAAAGTGGCAGTTTTATCCATGTCCAGTTAAATCTACCACACATTAGAGTGAAGGGATCTGAAGCTGCTGTAGAAACAAAGTGAGATTTATGTATCATAAATGATGTGGTGGGGGATTACAAGCAGCTGACTTTTAGAAAAGATAAAGTTTGTTATACAGCCTGTCTCTCCTGTGTGGATTTACATACTTAGTCATTACAACTTCTCTCATATATCTGAGATTTAGTTACAATATTTCCACATATATTGAACAGAGAGAAGATAAATGTGATGACCATTATAGAACACTAAATGATAGCTGTGGTATCTATGATGCTTTAGGAATGCCACTCACAAGAGGTGAGTCAGATTATTTCTGACATAATGCATAGACAGTACCTGTGGGAGTGGGCTGTTAAGGATGACTGCAGGACGACTCTGAAGTCCGAACCACTTATCTCATTTTGGCGCAAATCTCAATTAACAGATGCTCCTCTACTCAAATTTGAACATATCTTGTACGTCGTACCAGCAGTATTCCTGAAGCCACAATAATTTATTCTGACACAGGCCATGTGAACTACAACATTATTTCATAAATGTACAGTTCCTAGAATAATAATATCATCCACAAATAATATTTATTTTACATATTTGTCTCCAGTCAGATCACATTGTAAAATCTATCTAATGCATGTATGAATAAACATAAAAAAAACTTTTTTTCACACATATTCAAAATGCTTGTGTTGCTGCAGACTCTGGAGTGTCTGAGGGTTTGGTGTTGACCAGTGACTCAGAGAGTGAGATCTTCTGTGACTCAGTGGATTCAGTGGAGCAACTTGGTAACATCAAGGTACGACTCACTCACATCCTTGAGAACTCTTTTGCAGTATGTCAGACACGGTAGGGTAAATATTCTAGTAACCTGGAACATGAAACTAAAAGCAAAGAATGAAAAGGGTGAATGGAAAGTTTCAGTATATGCATTTTTTGTGATTTCTGTTTGCAGATTCCAGTAGTCAAGTCCAACGGTTTTCAGAATGGGCATGTGTCTATGGAGTCATCTCTCCACCTGGACACTCGACAGGCCGGAGCAGGTAGAGGTGGAGAGGGAGCTGAGGATGGGAAGGGTCAGGGTCCCATTAGCAGGAGGCAAGACAGTGGGCGGGATGGTTCCTACCACAACTGGAGAGAACGTACGCTGCTACCACCAATACTTAAAATGCAACTTTCTGCAGTGCTTTGCTTCACACATTTGTTATTCCTGCTGTATATGACACTCATCCCATAAATCAGGACTATATTGTGGTCCATAGGTGGTGTTCCTCAGGGCAGTCCAAGATGGGGGACCCCGGGTGGTGGTAGCGGGGCTGGACGAGGAGGAGGGGACGGCTCAGAGGGTGGGGAAGAAAGGCTCCATGACACTCAGCTACAGCAGCAGATCATCGTAGCCCTATGGAGGCTCAGAGAGGACATGAGGAGTGTGATGGACAGGCTGGAGGTGGTGGAGAGGCTCGCTGCCACACATGTAATTCTTTGCTGAGCAAAACTGTTCATTTTCACCAAGAATAATAAACGGTTATTTAATGTTCATGTTGATGTCGTCACAGAAATTCAATAAGGTCAGCGCAGCAGAATAAATGGATTTTGTTGTTAAGCTTCAAATATAAAAATGAAGAAAAAATCACTCTCAAATCACACTCTCAAAAATCAATCTCACGTTAATGTTAGCTAGTTCAGCTTGGAGCAGCTACAGCCTACGTAACAGAAAATGAATTGATAGGCAACCCTGTCATCCTCCTGCAGATACATTAATTGGACACTGAGGCTGAAATTCATTTTATTTTTACTGTTTTACTGAATGTCAGAGCAGAGGAGTGCAGAGGTGAAACAGCAGATTGAAAATGTCAAAAATGCCTGTTAGAAGTAGGTGAACATTATTCAGTATGTTTCTACTTGTCAACAACTCCCAGTAAAAGAACCAAACCAGCACTGTTAGTCCGTCTCTCAACATTTATGACATCCCTGCCCTGTCTGTGGATCTCAGCTCCAAGTTCATTGGCTCCTACTATAGACGTACATCTTTAAAAAAACAACTGACGGTTTTAGCAAACATTAGTCAAACAGGAGGAAACAGTGCATTTACTGGGGACTGTTTTCAGTGGTGGATTAATCCACATCTGGTGCATCCAGTGCTGGTTTGGGTCTGTACGTGGGATATGCTGACAAGAAGAAAAATCTAGAACATCACCAGACTTTCTCTTGAAGCTGCCCTCAGAGCTCATTGCTGTTTTCTGTTTGACAGGCTCAGGGTTCAGAGTGGAGAACCTGTCTGCAGTGTGCAGCCACAGCGTCGCATCAACAGGTGAGAGAAGCTACATCTCAACTCAAGTCTCCTAGTTAGGGGTCCAAGCACAAGGTGAATTGGACCCCTAACCAACCCCCCAGTTAGGGATCTGGCCAGTAACTCCCACACTGTTCATTGCGCACTTAAAAAAACTTATATACCCTTTTTAAAAAAAAAAAAAAAAATATATATATATATACACACACACACACACACACACACACACAGAGTTAGGAAATATTTGGACAGTGACAGAAGTTTCGTTATTTTAGTTGTTTACAAAAACATATTCATGATACAGTTATATAATCAATATAGGCTTAAAGTGCAAACTCTCAATTGTAATTTGAGAGTATTCACATCCAAATGGGAGGAACGGTTTAGGAATTACAACTCTTTAATATGTAGCCTCCTCTTTTTCAAGGGACCAGAAGTAATTGGTCAATTGATTCAGAACGCTGCATGGGCTCTTCCGTCGTTAACCTGTCATCAGTTAAGCAGTTAAAAGGTCTGGAGCTGATTCCAGGTGTGGCATTTGCATTTGGAAGCTGTTGCATACATATATATGTGTGTGTGTGTGTATATGTACGGGTAAAACCTCTGGGTGCATATTGTGCAGGTGGCTTGTACCCTGTTCATACCATCCTTCAGGTCTACTTCCAATATTTTTTTTTTGTTGTTGAGTTTTTGGCGTTGTTCATTTTAGCTTTCCATGAGCTCATCACCAATGCTGTGAGATGTGTTTAAAAGTTCTGGAAATGGCTAGAAAGTGAAACATTGAGTCAGGATTACTTGTCTTAGCCAGTGTTTGCTGAGGATTACTCGACTAATTTGCTGAATTTTTTACAGGTTGTCTGACAGTGTCCCACAATTAAAAATGGTCTTTATGACCAGTTTTGAGATCTATTTACATCACTAATGTTTTTTTAAGTTTGGAATAAAACTGACCTCCCTACTCATCTGTGTAAGTAGTAGTTAAAGCTGCACTAACCAATATTTTAATATTAGCAGTCAATCAGATAACTAAGTGTAGTATGAGAGGTGTCATTTATAGTGACTGAACTGTGGCCCACTGGTATACTAGATTCTTCATGTTGACTCAAACAAGTGTGCGATATGCAGTTATTTGGCAGCGAAGTGGTTCATCCCTGGTTCTTCAGTGTTAAGTAATGAGCTGACTGATCTTTCCCTCAGGAGGAGAGGTGGTGGCCATTTGACGTGTCAGGTCAGACCGTCTTCCTCTTCCTGGTGTGGCCGTTTGTTGCTCAGGGTCTGGTCTACCTGTTGAGAAAAGCCCAAAGGAGAAGTCGCATGTCTTCGTGAAATGAGCCAATGAAGACTCCCAACCAATCAGCCAAAGTAATCCATCGGTGCAAGAAGTTACATTCCTAAGGATTGATTCTAATATGAATTTATGAGAAGGCACTCTCCACCCTCAGTCTGTGCACTAGGGGGACGGAGGGAATATTGTGGTCTTAGTGTCTGTTTGGAGACAGATGTATCTGGCTGTATTGTACACTGCAGAGTCCTGAAATCTTCACACTCGTTACAGCAAATGAATCTTTAAACTACTCAAGTGGATTCATCTGCTGGCTTGTGTTGGGCAGGAGCAGTCAGCTACTCAACATGATATTGTCTTCATCACACCTGGAGAAGTGATTATACTGATTATGGGGAGCCTGAATTAACAGCTTGGATTATATTATTTTATTCTCCAAGTAGTTGGTACCTAATGTGCATTCACTTTATTCCCTTTCTTCTGGTTTGTTGACACAAACTCAATTTCTTTGGAATATACTGAATATTATCAGAAAAATATCAGTATCTGCTTTAAAATGGAAGAAGTCAATCTACAGATTTCATGTAGTTGCAATAATGTGACTGTCTCTGAAATGTCTATTAACCACAATATTACACTGAACAGTAAATGTCATAGGAGCAGACTGAAAGTGCTGAGGAGCTGCTCTGAACTGGCTGAGGAGACTCTATACTTGTCATTTCATTGTAATCTTTGAGTTCTGGGCTCAGGTTGTTTGTCAGTGTCTCCTTTTGCCTACATCCAAGTCTTTCATTGAAATAATGTGTTTCCATTGCTCAGGTGCCTCCATCTCTTTGACTGCTTGTACATTATTACATCTGATCGACATTTAAGTGTGTAGCTTCTGTATCTCACTTTCTGCATCCAGTATGTCTGTTTACAGAATCAGTTTGTTCTGTTATCTGCTGTAACTGATAAACAATTAGTAAAATACACTGAGATGACAAGTGTAATTGAAAACGTTCAATTATAAAGAACTGATTTCATGTATGAAGCTGAAGCATGATCTCATATGAAAAATCTGTTTACTAGAAGGCTGTACTGTCTCAGAGTTGTGGCATCAATTGAGGATTTTAACATGAAGTCCTGTTAGTTTCACAGCAGTAAACCTGCCACCACCCCACCAACACACAAATCACATGGAGAGCCTCAGGACAGAACTACGGTGGTTACATTAAGTATTCAGACGCCTTCATTGTTTGCACACTTTATTAAGAGAATGTGATCCCTTTTCCCCATCACTCACTACACTGAATAACTCAAAATGACAGTGACTAATGCCTGTGAACTGCCATCTTTAGGTCTCTCCACAGATGTTCTCTGGGGTTTAAGTCTGGTCTCTGGCTGGTTCACTCAGGGACAGTCAGAGACTTGTCCTGAAGCCACTCCAGCATTGTCCTGGCTGTTTGCTTCAGGTCATTGTTGTGCTGAAAGGTGGCTCTGAGGAACCCCCATAGCAATATGCTGCCACCACCATACTTCCCCACAGTGATGGTATTAGCCAGGTGAGTAGTGCCTGGTGTTAGTCAGATATTGTATTTGGAGTTCTGTTCAAAGGATTCAGTTTTTGTCTCATCAGACCAGAGAATCCTTTTCCTTCCCTCATGCTCTTGGAATCCTGTTTTTGCTGTTTGGTAGTGATGGGTCCAGCAACACCGATGCGTCGGCGCATGCGTCGAGCTCGTAGATCAAAACCCCGTGTCGGTGCGCGTATCGCTTTAAGAAAGTCACGTGACCGATACACGAACTGTTTCGAACTGACACTGACGCGCCAAACTCTGTTTATAAGGGAAAGGAAGCGCATATGTCAACGGGATGCATCTGCCAAAAGAATTTCTGATCTTTTGCGGTTCATCGCCAAATCCATCAAGAGTTGCAGCCTCGAGCCAAAAGAAAGGTTTCCGCCGTGTGGGACCATTTTGATCTCATATCGGAGCCTCATCTGTGCCGTGTGAGCGCGGGTGTTTTCTACAGCTGAAGACGTATCAAAAAAGCGTAAGAGTCTCAATTTCAAAACGTTGGAAACGTTTTTTTTAATAAAAATTTGTAAAAAAAAAAAAAAAAAATCACGTTCACTTAGATTTTCACATTATGATACATATTCACATTATTTATTGTCTGTATCTAAAAATATCAAATATATTTTAAATTTAAATGAAGATATGAAATAATACAATATAAAATACAATTACTTAAATTATATTATTGTATATACTAGGTCATTAAATCAGTGTCAGTTCAGTCTGTCAACTAGGTTGCCTGTAGGGATTTTTAAGGTCCAGCAGGTGTCAGTAGGCAAAACAGAGCACTGCTCTTAACCAAGGTTAACCATGTCCCGTTCCTTCAGGCTCCACGTGAGCAGGGGAAACACTCAGGGTTAGCTGTGTTCACACAGGTTCAGAGTGCTGCAGTCATTATTTATGTAGATCTCAATTTCTGTTTTTGTTAACTCTGAGACAACAATCTAAACCTATTCTCTGGAACAAACCCCAGGTGGGATGTGACTCTGTGAATTGTTGTAGACTTGACTGGTTGATGATCTGCTCGTTTGAACAGTTACAACAAAGACAGCTTACCAGCACAGATAGAGTGAAGTCTCACTTAGTATCTCAGATGCATAGAGACAAAAGAAGAGCCACCATCTGCATTTCAGTTTAGTGGTTTTACACACATTTAACATTGCTGATGTGTGGACATAAACACAAACACCAAACCACAAACCAACAAGTCACATGTCAGTGCTTCCTTACTTGTCTACCAGTGACAATTTCAGTCAGGACAGACTAATTGAGAGACAGTTATTATTGAGTTCAATTATTTGATGTATTATGCACAAGTGGAAAAGTTGAAGAGATGCATGAGGAGCAATCATCACAATAAGCCACACAGGAACATCCCCACAGACACTGGTGCTGGTGAAGAGTGAATACCAGTTTAGTTGGAGGTCTGGATCGATGTGATGCAGAGTGGGAGACTTGTGTAGTGTAGGTCTTTGTGGTGAAGCAGATTATTTGGCTCAGCTCAGCAATAATGAGACAGCTCCGCATTTAGTGCCCCTGATGGATTTTATGCGTTGCGGTCTAGCAACACATTAGAGAGCTGGAGGCTGAGCAGTGTGACAAAAAAGATCATCCTATTATTCAGTCTTGTATTAATTCACACAAAAAAAGAAAGAACAAAAGGAAATGATCTTTCAGACATGACTGACTCAAACTGGAGTGGGCAGTCCAGCATAATCCTTCACTGGCCTCTCACCTACTCAAGTGTCAACAGTGTTTGCTAATGCAGAGATACCAAGACAGAAGCTCTGACTGAGACAGGAGAACAGTTTATTTTACAATTTGGACCAACATCCAACATGTACTGTACACAGATGACTCCCATCACCTGTTACATCAGTCTAACGCAAACCATTTGCCACAGGTTAACATGGCAACAGTTTTCCTTCTGAAATGAATGTGATCACACTGCACATCTGCTGCAATATTATGTAACTGTACTTCAGAGCAAGATGTATGATTGCACTTGTGTATGATCAGCGAGCTTTCATGAGCAACATGCTCTCTTGTTTCAGGAATCATCAGTGAACTTACACTGTTCACCTTAACACAAGGATGAAAAGTGTGTGTTGTGATGTCAGTCAAAGGGAGATTACAATGAAGTTTCTATCAAGGGCACCAGAAGAAGGAAACCATGTGGCTGACATGACTGGGGGTGAGGCTAAGAACATGATCATCCCTCCAAATTTCAGCACCTCCATCTTTTAACCTCAGTTTTAAGCTTCCCATTCATCTACTTTCATTTAAACCCCTCCACATAAAAATGCTTGATATTTGCAGCTGTATATAGTGACATTTAAGCAGCATGCACTACATAGGATATAAGTTGGCCTGTTACCTGAGTGTTGAGTTTTTAGCGTATTTTTATTTATTTATTTTTTAAATGAAGTGACCAAATGATAGCAAAGCTAATTAGTGTCCTGGCTGTAGATATGTAGCCATCTCATGTTTGTCATGCCTGAATAAAAACACCTGCTAGTTTTGAACAAGCATTTCTGTCCACAAATTGAGTGACAAACGAATCCTTTAAATATGCCACCCTGTGTCTGATCTGACACAGGGTGGCGTTCCACACTGTAAAATTGTAATAAGCAAAATGGAACTTGGTTTCAGATGAAACACTGGGTACAGGTATTTAATCCTAGAAGAAGGAAGTGTCTGAAGAGAAGGCCCCTGCCAGCCTGAACTCCTCCCTCATCAACACACAGAAGAGCCGCTGAGGCAGGGCTTTGGAGTAAGGCGCCGGCCGAGGTACACAAGTACGCAAGAGAATCTCCCGGCCTGCCGGAGAAGGGAAGTCGGGCACTTTGTTGCTTCCACCAGTCGACTTCCTGTCGTGCCGCGAGTCTTCGTCCAGTGGCGACAGGAGGGCGGCCTGAGGGTGGACAGAAAGGGAAGTTAAAAAGGTGGACTAGAGATGATGAAGAGGTTCTGTGTGGTTTGAAAAACTGCAGCCTGATGCACCAGCTATGCACCAATTTTCTGATCATTTACTTCAATTGATATATGTTCTACTAGGGATTACCAATGTATATATGTGAAATGTTTTGTGTCTGTGAAACAACATTGTTTTGTGTGCAACTTGCTTCGCTTTCTATCTATCCCAACAGCTCACTCTTGGAAAGGATGCAAATAAACCTCTTCATCCTCTTATTATTATTCATTTAGATCTTTTTTTGCCAATTTGTTTTTATACAGCTGTTTTCAGACGTTTAACATTTGTGAACTTTGACTTCTTTTTGGGGCCTTGGTGAAAAATGTTTAAATATCTTCAAATCAATAAACAAAAAATATTACAATGAAACCCCATAGTGTAAGAGTCTAACTGGTGCACCATGCTGCTTAATTATACTAGTCCATTCCACCACGGTACAGGGTTTACATAACGTTGATTTCCTAAAGTGATCCTTCCAGGAAGCAGAAAAGCGGACTTACATGCACACTAGATGTGCTGTACTGTGACATCTTATTTTTGGTCATATTTGGAATTCAGCGTTCACAGGCAACTGATTCATGTGTGTATTTACAGTATTCTTCTGTATACGCGATAAGAGCTTTATCCAGGTTTCTCATTACTGCCTGATGTGTGCTTGTCTTCAACTCCAACCTGGTTTCTCGTAACAGCTGTGGAGAAAACTCGGTGCTGCAGTTTAGCCTTCACCAGTAATTCTACACAAACAAGTACCTTTCACATTACTGGTGTCACATAGAGATTTTCATGGGCCCCCCTTGGCTGCTGGTTTTAAGGACTAGATTCAGGACTCAGGCTTTGACAAACTGTTTTCAGTCTATTCTGGCCCAGAGTCAATATGTCTACTACCTGAGGGGATTGTAGCAGATGCATAGAAGACAGACGACTAGTGATACTCACATTCACTACAGGTTTGAGCTGCAACTTTACCTAACCTGCATGACTCTGGACTGGGGGAGTTGAACTAGAGCACACAGAGAAGACCCACGCTGGTATGGGGAGAACATGCAAGAGCCACAGTCGACTGGCAGGTTCAGACCTAGAACCTTTCTGTTGTGAGGTGACAGTCTGACACACTGTGCTGCCCCTGACTCTAATCATCTTCAGGTTTATTCAGATCAGGTCTGACAGGCCTTTGGGTCACATGGGATTGCGTCTCTTTTCTAACCCTAACCCTCTTTTGTACATTAATTTATGCATATCAGACTCAGGTAGGTTTTCCAATTGTTCATTTAATACTGAGTCAAAAAATGTAGGACCTGTGAAGGCTTGAAAAACAACTTATGTGATGTGTGAATCCTTGATATGTTGTTTCGGGGAGTAGCCGTGACGCAGTAAAGAGTGTGGTGGATATGGGTGGTGGTGAAGGAGACGCACCCCCCCCACACCCTCTGCAACCATAGCTGAGGTGCCCCTGAGCAAGTCACCGAACCACCCAAGCTCCCCAGGGGGTCACAGCTGAAAAAGTAATAAACTTTAACTTAAACTTATCAACCTGCTGTTTCTTTCATGTACAAGACAAAGATGCCACTTTGCAGACAGTGATCAGAAACCTGGATTCTGTAGCATGACATTAACCCAGCTACAGAACCATTTGAGCAGCAAGTAGGAAACTGTGGTTTATTACGACATGAGTTTAGTCTTCATAGCTCTGGCCATCAGTGGATTCTCATGACCACAGCTCACAGGTCACAACTATGAAAGTAAAACCCAATGTGCAATAAAACACAGATTTTAACCAAGTTCCTGTAACCTGGATATGATGTTTACATGCACAAACACAAAGAAAAAAAATGATTAGAGCAAGTAAAACACTCAGTGGCTACTTCAAACTCTCACTGAATTCTACTGTAACTAAGGAACAAACCCTTCCCCCTGTCCAGGCTCCTCCACAGGAGGAAAGAGAGAGGAAAGAGGACTGTATAGGACAGTGAAGGGAGGGAAAACATGTAATGACTTTGAGCAATTTGGTTCTATGTGCATCATGTATATTTATTGTGGAATGGATGTGTTCATGAGGAGTGCCAAGACACTGAGCAGCTAAGCTAGAGCTACAGGGGAATCAAACTTGTCTACATGCAAAACAGGGGCAATAAGACTAAAATGATGACCACAGGTACAATATTTAGTGCAAACCTCCATGTCACCAAAAATATTCTGCTTTCAAAGCATCAGAGAAATATGAGAGGAAATGAAGATACAACACAGACACTTCTGTTAAGATATGTTAGAGAGAGATTTGTGTGTGGTTAAGAATGACCTATGGAATCACTTGCTTTGGAGGAGAATGTGTTGTGTGTTTGCAAATGAACTGGAGGTGATAGACTCATGGAGGATTAAAGGATTGGTTGTATGAGTAACTATGTGTTTTATACTGTCTATATCTTTATAGACAGTACTTTAGCAAGTACTGTATGTATGTTTATATGCTATAAAAAGTATGGTCCAAAACTCTGAGTCCAGTACAAAACTTATTTAATGCTTGTATATTTTCTATGTTGTCTTGCGAACAGGTATGTCTTTAGAGTGATTTCTTTGTTTTAACATTAGGGTGGCACAGAATAAGCTGTGGAACACAGCCCTGCCATATTCTAACCTCATGAAGTTGTTGCAGCAAACATGTTTTCATTGTCTTTACACATCCAGTAGACACATTAGAGCAACATTAGCATTCATTTAGAGCCGTGTTTGCTTTCTCTCTTCTTTCAGCTCTGTTTGTCTCCAGTAACTCCTAACTAAAAATATTTCTTTCTTTAGATTTCACACTTTCTTTTTCATCTAGTTGCTAACTTTTGCTTACAGCAGAATTCAGCACAAGGCTTCTTCACTGAAAGCAGCTGCGTGCTGTTGCTGAAAATGAGCTTGATGAAAGGGGATTAAAGACAAAACAATAAGGTAAAAGAGGCTAAAATGCTCCACAAAGCTAAGCAGAGGAGCAAAGTCTGTGATAATTCTCTGGGGCCTCGTCATCTTTTGAATCACAGTCATCTGCTCCATTGTTCATGTTAAAATATTGATTACTGAAGGTAACTATAGCTATTATAAATAACAGGAATAAGTAACTAACTAAAACTGAAAACAGACCATAGACTGCAGAGATCACATTAGACATTAGACTGACACTGACTGTGAGACAGGAACACACAATCACAGCAAAGTAAATATGAAGAGTGCACATGAGATGCGTCACTAACCCAAAATAGGAGACATAAATTAGTACAAGAAGTGAATTAGTCTTTAATAAATTAATACAAATGGTTCCTTGTAGGGCACACAGACTCCTGGAGCCCATTTATCCAAGTCTATCTGTGTGTTCTTATCTATGTGTGTTCATTGTTGGAATGTCACTGAGGAACTGTGCAGGGACGGGGTATAACTGGTAGCTGGGAGGAAATGTCTCATTGCTTGTGGTTACCTCGTCACTGGTGAAGTCAGCCAGCTTGACACGAGCAGCAGGGGGGAGAGACAACAAAAAAGACAGTACAGTGGAGGAAATGTACAACAAAAAAACAAAAAGCACATATACTGTAATTCTAGTGAGCAGCTCAGTTCAATAAGCTGCCAGCTGTTATCACAATATCACAACTCAGGGAGGACTTGTTTCCCCTCTGTTTTCTGTGTTATGACTGTAAAGGAGGGTTTGGCCTCCAATATATTTAGTCTATAAAAAATTTACCAAGAATCAGAATGAAATGAAATCAATAATCAGAATAAATAGACAACTTTGTTCCCAAAGCAAAAGCATCCCAAATTCTCCAAGCAATCAATAACGTAAATGCAAATGGTTCTGGCTCTAAAGTCAACATATAAAATGGTGACACTGTGCTCATTCAAATTCATTCTTGACCTTGGAAGCTGTAATCTGAAAGTGGATTCTGCTGAGGAAGCACACAAGATGTGCTTGAAACCTCAGTAAAAAGAGAAAAGATAATCACTGGACCTTGAATTAAGACTTTTGTCAGTTTGCTCCATACTCGTTTGTGTCAGCATTTCCACAAGCGAAAAGCAAAAACGGGATAAATAGAATGTTAGAATCTGTTTTCAGGATCTCATACTTATTGTTAATTCTATATATATTTATGCATTTAACTTGAACTTGGACACTGATGCTGAGCATCAGTAAAGCTTAGAGGGCTCCACAGCATCATGGGGCATGTGAAAATGGAGAGTGGCTATGTGCAACATAATACAAGGTTGTAACTACACATCAGTTCCTCTAAGCTGAGATGCTAAAATGGAAACAATGTGCAGGCTTAAATTTGAATGAAGCTGTTCTAGAAGTTTTATAAAATCAAGCTGACAGTGACAAAAATTGGAAATGGGTTTGTACTTCAAGTTGGCTGCAGGAAACCAGACGCACGCAGCAGCACGGTGCTCCGCAAAAAAAGAGGCCTTCTGGTGTGTCAGGGGTGGGATGCCACCAAAACACTGGCTGACAGAAAGATCTCAGCCATGAAGCTGAGATCAGCTGAAGCAACATATATGTATCACTAGTGTCAAATTTTGCTTATATTTCCAAGCTTAAAAGGAAACTTGCCTATTTGAAAAACATATAGTCAAATACAACACCTGGTCTTTTCTCATGGTAAGATCCACTAAGCTACTACAACTATATCATGAGATAACTACTCCTGGTGAGCGGTATCATAGGGAGCAGGAGAGAGAGAGTGAGGCTATTTACCCTCTGAGCGTTGATAAACAGCCTGTGGATGATGCTGCCAGCCGGCCCCTGGCCAGCTCCGATCACTACAACTTCTGGTTCTTCCAGCAAGGAGCTCACAAACCTAGAGACATCAAACATCAGATATGATTCATTTTAATATGATGACATTTTACTGACTGCACTAAAAGTCTCCAGTGGCACTGGGGCAGCTATGTGGTGAGAACAGCACCCTGTTTTCAATGGACTGATTCAGCTTACAGACAGAGAATTATAGTTATTGCATTAGCTGACTGGCATCGGGTGTTTCGTTTAAAGCTGTGCAGCTTAACTGGCTAGTAACATACAATCATTTTCATGCAGATCCATGCAGTTCCCTCCACCAACCCAGGCTCTGCCTCCTCCTCCACTTAAGACCTAATGTTGATGTATGTGTTTTTAAAGGGAGAATTCGTTGACTCAGATCATCCTTCCTCAAACAAATGAACAGACTTTTCTACCAAACTACATACCAGTGCTTAGTTCCTTTAACGTAGTGCTGCTCAATAAAACTATCACTGTTTTATTGTCACTTACTTCTCTAGTTCGCCTGCGTCCTCTCCTTTCTCACCCTCGCTAATGGCAAACTTGGCCTTGAGCGAGCGAGCCCGGGTGACGACTGTTTCCATGGCCGTCAACTGGTTAATGAAATCCTACAGGCAGAGATAGGACACACATACACAGGAAGTGGAGCAAGTTCACCTGACGTGTGCTTCAACTCCACCATATTAACAAGTCCAGAAAAATCCGTATGTGTAAGGATTATTTTATTTTTTTGGACCACTCAAAAAAATGCCCCACTTCCTCCAGCCTCTCCTAGGGGCTCTCATGGTGATGATTGAATAGTGTTTGAACACTGTTTGACTTCATGATCTTTATGATTAGACAGCTTTGATCTGTTCATTTTCACAGGCAGATAGTGGCACACACGCTCCTTCAATACCTTGCCCTGCCTTACTGAAATCCAAATTTACCCCGATGTATCATCAGGGGATGAGTGTGTGTTAGTAAAGTGCTGTATGAATGTGACTTGTAGTGTAAAGCACTTTGAGTGGTCAATAAGGCTAGAAAAGTGCAATATAAATGCAATCCATTTACTTTTCTTTTGAGCCTTGTTTCCACTGCAGAAACTTGATGACCTGTGACTACTGTAAACGTGTAGCCACTGTCATGAGTTCTGCTTTTGTTTCCAGTGCTCTCTGCCTGCTTTGGGGACTAGTTATTGGGCAAAATTTTGGCTCAGCAGGTGATGAACTGTATTATCACAATAACCATTGCAAGTCCTTTTGAGAGAAAAAAGTGCTACTCTTAGTATTAAAGCTAACACATGGCTTATGCTTTGACTATGCACACAGTACTGGTTGCAGATTGACTGAACACAAGGTGAGAGACTTGTCAGGTGTCTCATCGTAATAGTCGCAAGCAGCTTGGTCTTCTGGGGTCTGGAGTTCATTTCCAGCCCAGCCTGTCACTGACCTCTAACTTCTTGTAGTCGTGGTTGTGAGGGTGCAGCAGCTTGCTGGCTTGAGCTGTAGCCTGCTGGATGCTTTTTTTAACAGATGGAATGTCTTCTACTGACTCTGTTAGAGAGAGTTGGTCAAGAGGAGACAGGAGAGAAGAGCAGGTGAGTGATTAAAGTTGGGAGAATCTACAATGAGCCCCCCATGTGTTATAACCTACCCTAAAATATTGTTTCAACAAAATATACTATACTACGTAAGATAATTAATTACTATATAATTCCCAGTCCTGCTGCCCCACATACACTATTCCTTTCCCCGAATTAAAGTCATACATTTTCCACATTTCCTTCACCTTTATTAAATTACACTGGATCAGACTGGCAGATTTCTTTGAATTTTGTCTCATGTCACGAGGCAAACAACTGATTCATAACGGAACAAAACCAAAGCAAACAAAAGCAAAAAACAATTATGTCTAAGTACACTGTTAGTACACCATGTTCAAGCTACAAAGAAAGAAGAATTCTCTAAATCCATGTTTAATTCATGTACTAGAGATCAACTTTGGGAATTAAATTAATAATAAAAATGAACTTGTGATATGCAGCTATACATTTTTTTGCACACTTCGGGACATTATAGCTTTAGATTACTTTTATTTATTATTACTTGGATTATACTTCTACTTCTTGACAGAGCAATAAATTGGACTTGGAACATCTTGAGGTTATCTTTGAATTTTTACATGCAGGGGCTGCATTTGTACGCCGCACGTGTAGATTTTTTTTTTAATATACTAACTACTGACATACCTGTGTAATATTTCCTAAACACTTTCATAAACATTACAGTAGCCCTAAGTTTACCCTAAGTTTACTTTTTAGTCTAACACAAAACCTAACCTCATAAGTATACTGGGGTTCTTCTTACAATTTAAACAAGCTTTTATGAACATTTTTATAATAACAATGCATCAAAACAAATAACATGACAATGTGAAAGAGGGCTCGCTCGTAGCAATGAACCTATAGAGAATTTTCACTTGAATCTGCAGCTCCCCCTATGCTTCACTTATGGTAGTTTCAACGGTTTCAGCTCGTTTAGCTGTCTGACACTGTTAAACAGTTGTGCTTCATTCTCATCACTCTCATAGTATCAATTTCAGACACAGCAGGTTTTCCGTTGAAAAGCTCTAGAAATCCAAAATACACTACCTACTCATACCAGCTGGTGAACACAGCAGAGCGTTTAGCAGCTGAGGAGCCAAATATTTCACTCAGGAATTGGTAGAGACCAGAAACAGAGAAAAATGGAAAGGGAGAGGGAATTTTTTGGCTTAGATTTAACCACTGCCAAGAAACATAACTCCTAAACTGCTCCTAACTGCCAAGAAACATAACTCCTAAAACTGCTAAATATAGACATAAGCAACTGTTTGGTAAAAAGTTCACTATATCAACTGAAAAGGCAACTGAAATGTTTATTTTTGTTGTAATAAATGTACTTTAAATTGCATCTTAAGTTGATCATTTGCATAGTTATTAAAATTCTCATCACTGCAAACTAATTAACCATCAATAAGCTCAAAATAAACACTGGTCATTTCATCTCAGCCATTTCAGAGCACAAACTGTGGACATTTACATTTCTCGTGTTGATGGGAGACCTTCACAAATCTCAGTCTGTGAATTCATTTAAGTATGGTTTGAGTTAAATGTTGTTTATAATGCTGCTCAAACTCAGTAGTTTTATGAAACAATAGGAAGACTAGTATTCTAAACAACAATTATTCAAAGAAAGATCTCTCAACAACATAACAAATCTCACTAACTGGTGAGTCAGGGTGCACACCCTGTCCAACCTTGAGGGAGATGGGCTACAACAGCAGACACTGTCACTGTCGTCCCTAGAGCCATGTGACAGAGCAGTAACGTTACACAGTGGAAAGCTAAACAATGATCTGAAACTCACTATAAAGCTCCGTAACGCTGAGGGAGAAACAAATTCTGGTGATAATTCTCTGTAGGTTCATTGCCACAGGTGGCACTGTCACATTGTTTTAACTTTGTCATTTGCATTGACAAATGCAAATTCATTGCATTCATGCATTCATTCAAGTCTTTAGAATTTTAGGAGCCATGGGAATGTCTGTTTATATTCACTGACATTTTGAAGCATCTTCACCATGAAAAGCTGTGCTGAAACAGCTTCTAAAAGCTTCCTGTTCACAGACAGACGAAACTGCGTAATCATGGTGATTGTGAGACGATCTGAAATAGAAAGGAACATCTTTTTTTTCTCCTATGATTTCTAACTTCTGACTCACCTTCTTCCTTCAGCTTCAGTATAGCAGCATGTACTATACATGGCAGGAGATGGCGGGCCAGGTCTGCAGGTTTCTGCACTGCCAAGTAGTGCAGAACCTAAAAGGACAGTCAAAACCCAGGTTTAGTTTCCTCCACACATCTACCTTCTGTTTACTTCTAGCTGCTTTCCCACATGTCATGTCTGCACAGGCTCTCAGCAAGATACTTGAACAAGATACATCCAGGGTAAGCTGGGTGGATAAACTTAGTCAGTGACTTGAGATGTCAGTTGCAGGTGTATTGTCCACCTCTACAGAAAATTACCTTCTCCGCCTCCTTCGTGTCGTCAAAAAGTCTTTTCTGGCGGCGTGCCGGTATAACCCTGGCTGTTTCCCAGGCCTCCACCCACATGTTGCCTGGGATCATCATCCTTGCACTGAGCTTGCCTTTCACCACCTTGTTACCCTTCTCGTCGACCACCTCGTCCTCTACGTAATCCCTTGGTGAATACCAGCGCACAAAGTCCTCCAGAACACAGCCTGGATTAGCTGCCTGTGGAGGAACAGGAAAATTGTTTTCTTCTAGTTTGTATTCAGTTTTATTCATCTGAAATACTTTAATGCACGCTTTATTTTGATATCTGTAACAACTGGTCCCATAGTATTTAGACAGGGTCCCACATTTTGATTCATTTCGCAGACACTTGTCCCTCCACTTCTACAGGAGGACAAGAGGAGCAGGGAATTGAAACTCTAACCTTGCAAATACTACTGTAAAAAAAATTTGAGTGCTCAGGAAACTCAGGCAGACAGTAAAATGTATGTGTGGCGAGTATGTGTTTGCCGGCCTCACCTTAAAGGACTCCATGTCAGAAAGCAAACAGGCACTCTGCATCCGGGCACGGAGGTGGGTACCTTCAGCTGATGTGCCCAGTTTGGCCAGTACTTCTGACTGCTCCTCTAAGAGATCCTCCGTCATGGGAGCAGGATCCTGAAAATCCAACACACAATACAGACATGTTCATATGAACTCTGAAAAGGTACTGGTTGGTGTAATTCTTCTTCTTGTCCATACTGGCTGCAGAAGAACTGGGATAGACAAATGAAGTGGGAATCCTCCGGCATTACACACTTATTAAGCAAAATTCTTTGCACTTCCACAGACAATGCTTCGTTGGCGAGCCACAGCAGAGAGATCCTAATACAAAGAGGACATTTTGTCTAAAAAACAAAAAACAAAAAAGACTGCAACTTTGGAAGATACCCACTTGATTTGTCTGAGATTGCTGAAAGCCAGTAGATAGTAGCCAGCAACAAAATGCTCCACATGTTCTACCAGTCGGTAGTGGCCAGTGCCATCTTCTTTGCGATGGTGTGTTGGGGAGCAGGAATTTTAGAGCAAAGGATGCAAACAGACTAAATAAACTCATGAAAAAGGCTGAGTCAGTTGTTGGCACCAGCCAACAACTGACTCAGCACTGAATTGAATTTTATTGAAAGTTATCTATCTATCGAATATCTAAAAAATGCAAGAGGTGTTACTCATAAAAACCTCAAAAAAATTTATACTACAAAAGCATCTGAACCTAAAAACACCACAATCAGATGTGGGCTATTAAACATTAGATCTCTCTTGTCTAAATCTCTGTTAGTGAATGATTTGATAATGGATCAGCAGATTGATTTATTCTGTCTGACTGAAACCTGGCTGCAGGAGGAAGAGTATGTCAGTCTAAATGAGTCAACCCCTGCTAGTCATATTAATTATCACATTCCTCGAGGCACAGGCCGAGGAGGGGGAGTGGCAGCAATCTACCACTCAAGTTTATTAATTAATCCTAGACCTAAGCCGAAATATAGTACATTTGAAAGCCTTATCCTCAGCCTCTCACATCCAAATTGGAAGACAGAAAAACCAGTACTATTTGCTGTGGTGTATCGTCCACCTGCTGCTTACTCAGAGTTTTTGTCTGAATTCACTGAATTTTTATCTGATTTAGTGCTTAGTACGGATAGAGTAATTATAGTGGGCGACTTTAATATTCATGTCGATACCCACAATGACAGCCTTAAGACTGCCTTCTATTCAGTACTAGACTCAATTGGCTTTTTACAAAATGTTAACAAACCAACTCACTGTTTTAATCACACCCTTGATCTTGTACTAACCTATGGCATAGAAGCTGAATATTTGACAGTATTCCCTCAGAACCCTGTTTTATCTGATCATTCTTTAGTAACATTTGAATTTACAATAATGAACTGCACAGCATCTGAGAAAAAAATTAACTACTGTAGATTTCTGTCTGATAATGCTGTTGTCAAATATAAGGAAGCTATTCCATCTTTATTATCTCCGCTGCCATGTGCCAGTTTTACAGAGGGCAATGGCCTAAACGTTACTCCAGCAGATATAGACTATCTAGTTGATAATACTGCTGCTTCATTGCGTTCAACCCTTGACTCTGTTGCCCCTTTGAAAAAGAAGGTCAGTAATCAGAGGAAGCTAGCTCCATGGTACAATTCACAAATACGTACTTTAAAGCAGATATCACGAAAGCTGGAAAGGAAATGGTTATCCACTAATTTAGAGGAATTCCGCCTAGCCTGGAAAGACAGCTTTATAACGTATTAAAAAGCCCTTCGTAAGGCAAGAACTGCCTATTACTCATCATTAATAGAGGAAAACAAGAACAACCCTAGGTTTCTTTTCAGCACTGTAGCCAGGCTGACAAAGAGCCATAGCTCTGTTGTACCATCCATCCCTCTAGCTCTCACTAGTAATGACTTTATGAGCTTCTTTAGCAACAAAATAGTAGACATTAGAGACAGAATCCATCTCATCCTGCCTACAACTGTTAATGATGTAGGTATGTCTAGAACAGCATCTTTAGAAATGTCTGCCAGTCCTGATTTGTCGTTAGACTGTTTCTCTCCCATAGATCTAGCTGAATTGACTTCAATAGTTTCTAAATCTAAATCATCAACATGTCTTTTGGATCCTATCCCGACCAGACTTCTTAAAGATGTGTTGCCTTTGATTGGCACTCACATATTAGATCAGATAAATCTCTCGTTGGTTACAGGATATGTCCCACAGGCTTTTAAGGTTGCAGTTATCAAACCTTTACTTAAAAAGCCTTCTCTGGACTCTGACATTTTGGCAAACTATAGACCTATATCCAATCTCCCCTTTAATTCTAAAATTCTTGAAAAGGCTGTTGCAACTCAGTTGTGCGACCATCTACATAGGAACGGTTTGTTTGAAGTTTTCCAGTCAGGATTTAGAGTTCATCATAGCACAGAGACAGCACTGGTGAAAGTTACCAACGACCTTCTTATAGCATCAGATAATGGACTCGTCTCTATACTTGTCCTGCTAGATCTTAGTGCTGCATTTGACACCATTGATCATAATATCCTATTGGATAGATTGGAACATGTTATTGGGATTAAAGGAACAGCACTAGGCTGGTTTAAATCATATCTATCAGATAGATACCAGTTTGTCCATGTTAATGATGATCCCTCCATATATACCAGAGTAAGTCATGGAGTTCCACAGGGTTCTGTGCTTGGACCGATACTGTTCACCTTATACATGCTTCCCCTAGGCAATATTATCAGGAAGCATGGAATAAATTTCCATTGCTATGCGGATGATACCCAGCTATATTTATCTATGAAACCAGACGAAACAGATCAGTTAACCATACTTCAGGCATGTCTTAAAGACATAAAGGCCTGGATGACCTGTAACTTTCTTCTTCTGAATTCAGACAAAACTGAGGTTATTTTGTTTGGTCCCAAACACCTCAGAAACAGTTTATCTAATCATATAGTTACTCTGGATGGCATTAATTTAGCCTCCAGTACGACTGTGAGGAACCTTGGAGTTATTTTTGATCAGGATCTGTCCTTTAACTCACATATAAAACAAGTCTCTAGGACCGCCTTCTTTCACCTGCGCAATATCAGTAAGATTAGGAACATTCTGTCGCAGAGTGATGCTGAAAAATTAGTCCATGCTTTTGTTACTTCTAGGCTGGACTACTGTAATTCCCTATTATCAGGATGTCCAGTTAACTATCTAAAAAGCATCCAGCTGATCCAAAATGCTGCAGCGAGAGTACTGACTGGAATTAGCAAGAGAGATCACATTACTCCTGTACTAACTTCTCTTCATTGGCTTCCTGTAAAATCCAGAATTGATTTTAAAATCCTTCTCCTTACATATAAGGCCCTCAATGGCCAGGCTCCTTCATATCTCAAAGAGCTGATAGTACCATATCATCCTAACAGATTGCTTCGTTCCCAGAATGCAGGTTTGCTTATGGTTCCCAAAATCTCTAAAAGTAGAATGGGAGGCCGAGCCTTTAGCTATCAGGCCCCTCTCCTATGGAACCAACTGCCAGTTTGGGTTCGGGAAGCAGACACCCTCTCTAATTTTAAAACGAAGCTTAAAACCTTCTTGTTTGATAAAGCTTATAATTAGTTGTAGTTACAGTCCTAGTTATTTATTAAACTTATAGTTAGTCACAATTATCTCTATAGACACTGTTACAGTTAAGGATATAGCCCTTAGTAGGGCTGGCTCAGGCAACTGAATCATCCCCTAGTTATGCTGCTATAGGCCTAGGCTGCTGGGGGACATCCCATGATTTACTGCGCACTTCTTCTTCTTTTTCTTTCTCTCCTCAGACCCACTCTCAAATTTATTAGCCTTTATTACATGTCATTAACTCTGTGTCCTCTCTGTCCCGTAGTCCTGTGTTTGTTTCTCTCTGGTCTCTCTTTCTCTGTACCTTACTGCAGGTACCTCTGGCTCCGGAGCTGCATGTCCTATGGTCCTGGCTCCACCCACCTGCTGCTGTTTATTGTTTACAATGATCTATTTCTAACATGTTTAATGTTCCGTTCTGCTACAGATAAATATTTGATTAATATTCTTTGCAAACTGTAATGTAAATAATTACCAGTCATGGCAGCTTTTTGCCTCCGTGCTCTGTTTCATAATTCTAATCTGCTGAGCACACATTATCCAATAACTGTTCACTAACTGTAATGTAAATACTGACCCACATTGTCTGTATTATGCTGCATGTCTTTCTCCCCCTCTCCTCCATTCCTAGCTGTCCTATCTTCCTCCTTTTCCTCCTTTCACCCAGCCCGGCCATCGGCAGGAGGGTCCCCCATCTGAGCCAGGTTCTGCTCAAGGTTTCTTCCTGTTAAAAGGGAGTTTTCCTTGCCACTGTCGCCTTAAGTGCTTGCTCTGGGGTCAGGCTCTGGGTCTTTGTAAAGCGCTTTGAGACAATTTTGATTGTGGAAGGCGCTATATAAATAAAATTGAATTGAATTGAATTGAATTGAATCGATCTATCTATCTATTAAAAACTACAGAACAAGGTGAGACAATAACTAAGGTTAATTTTACTCCAGTGATAGAAAGTGAAAAACTATTCCTAAAACAAACAGGCCCTCTTACTTCTTTATCACCATCTCCATTATATAATGTACAATACTGAAATAATTGGTGCTACTGTACGAGAGATCACAAACGTATGTGAATATGTGTGACAGAGACAGACACAGAAAGATCCTGACCTGTGTGACAGGAACATAGAGAGGCTCTGCAGAGTTGAGCAGAGTCATGTTGTTATTGGGGTGCAGCCTGCCCTCTGCTTTGCTTTTACCGCCATCCTTTTCTCCCTCAGTGTGTGGAGCTTCCACCTCCCCCTGGTCACTCAGGCACTCAAAGAACTCGTCCTCACTATCACTCCAAGAGTCCCAGGACTTCCCCGGAGACACCTCCCTTGTCGAGGTGGTTGACTCTGGTGCGGGACAGCTGTTCTGGCCACCACCAGACACCCTCTGCTCCCTCTCTCTGCTTCCATCCAGGGCCTTGCGAGCGTCGTCTCTGGCCTTCTTCCTCTCGATGCAGCAGTTCAGCATCTAAGCAAGAAGGTAAGCACTTTTCAGTCATCGAATACTGAACATAGTTGTCTTCATCTGTTAAAATGAAGGCTTGTAGTCATTCAGACAATGTTCATAGGGCTTCATTCAGACAAGACACGACCATTATTGAAAGCGCAAGCGGGAACAGTGCCACTGATAAAAACAGCCATAAGCTGAAAAGTTTCATGTTATGAATAAATAGTGCACTTAGTTCTCCCACAGACTGCATCACGTATATTATGGATGGATATTAAAATTTACTTAACTTAAAACTTATTTCGTAACTGAAGTCTTGGGAATGGAAGAGACCCTCGTCTCTGCACCACTGATACATTGTTCCATCAGTTACATTTATGAGATCGCAAATTGTAATGTCTGAAAGTGTAAAACAATGTCTCAGAAAAATAAATAAGTAAATAAATACCACCCACAAAAGGGAGTTAAATTGGGATTCTCATTTAACTTCCATGAAATTAACTTATTAACCTTAAATTACATCAACTTCCGTAAAATGCTTTGAAGGACATTCATTTATTCATCACTTCAGTTGTCATGAAAACTTAAAACTCCTTCTACACAACTGGATCGAATGATTCATTGGCTTCCTGTGCTTTGGTACCTTTTGTTCCACACAGATTCAAGTTTGTACAGTGAGATAATTAACAACCTCAGTGTGTGTGAGTGGCCACACTGAACATGATTGTGCAATGTAAATATCCCCTGACATGACAAACCTGATATGAAACCTGTTTTTCAACTAATTAAATGTAACCCTAACTGATATATTCTGAAGTAACTGTGCATATCATGGACCCACTGATGGGAGTTTGAAATCTTGCATAGGGTGACGCCTGGTCTAGAGCTGCCACTGGGCTCTGCCTGCTTCATTTCTCTGACATTATGAATACATAAAATACATCGTTAACAACTCCATAAAATCAGTGGCTGAAAAAGTAAACTCTGGTCTTAACTACGCTTGTATTCTCTCCTGGCCTCATGTCGCCCCATCAATAGGAGCCGTACCCGCTGATTCATTTGTCCTGTGAATTCTCAAATCATTTGATTTGTCTTCATGGCTCAAACATACTGTGTGCACTTGACATAAATGTCTACCTGGAGCTTCTGATGCAAAAGACAACAACGAAGATCAGGAGCTCCACCGGCCAGTCTGCAGATCAGAAAGCAGAAGGTGAAGATGTGAATGTGACTGAACAATTCTTGAACTGCTTTAACTAGTACACAGGCTTGCAAAAATAATCCCCAAAATGTAGGACAAGGTACAAGGTGGTTGTGAATATGTTCTTTTAGTTGCAGATCTCAAAATGTTCAAACAAATATAAGGTGCAATGCCTCCCTTAACCCAAGAGGTGTGTGTTGCACTCACCCATAAATGAGGTAGTTGTTTTCCCAGCGGTAGCGCAACTCTAGGACAAACTCCTGCCAGAGATGGGCGACAGCCCGCAGCCCACCGTGGTTGTAGTTCACCAGACACACACACAGTGCCAGCCGGTAGGTCAGACTGTCGCTGGGTGCCGACTTTAAATGGAGGAAAAGGTTCTGGACACGCAGACAGAAAGCAGGGAGAGCAATGCATAACAACATATTAGTGTACGGGAAAGTTACATTCAGAACAGGAATCAACTGTATTGTTGTATTGTGTGAAATGCTATTTTCCTGCATTTGCAGTTTCTAATAGTTCTGTTTGAAAGTGCATGTTACAACCTAGATTCTAGAAACCCTGACTTGACTGAAACCTCAGATATCACTTGGTTGAAATTTCGCTTAAACCATCAGTGGGAAAAAGGCAAACTTACATAGTCAGAGCTTTTATCTTGGTCAGCTTTCCCGCAGGAGTTTGCCTGTGCAGTTTTACTCTTGCTGTTCTCTGATGACTTCTCCACAGCTGCGTCTGGGAAGAGATACTGAGACAGACAAATATGAAAAATAAATAAACACTAAATATAAAGGTGCAATTCAATTACACATTTACATGTAACCCAGCCCATCAATGTCCAAATCTCTTACCCATCATTCATATCAAATGTTTGTCTAACCCGGCCGAACCCAGCCTTTGTGTTTAACTGACACTTGGCATAAAGGAGTCTGTCCTTATTGTCCCAGGAGAAAATTGGTTTCAAAGTCAGCACATGCACTTTCCTTTTTGATAAATCTTGTTGTTAGGGCTGGCTCAGGCTTTGCCTTGAACCATCCCATTTATGGTACTATAGTAGTAGTATAGACTGCCGCACTCCTTCCCATGATGCACCAAGTTCTACTCCTCAATTTGTTACGCTCTCCGTCCGTTCTCATTCATATCCCATTAATACATTTTACTAACTCGGATTCTTCCCTTTCCCGTAGTTTTGTACTTTCTCGTCTCTCTTCTCTTTTGCTGTCGCTCTCTGCAGGTTCATCAGCTTCTGGAGCTGTATTGTTAAAGGTACTGTTGTGACTGCTTGCTCTCAGACCGGCTTGCTGCTGTCACAAGTGTGGTCTGATTTGTTCACAGGGTGAGATCTGATACGGCTACGGGACTTGATTCTATTGGCTGGGGTCTGATTTGGTCAGGACAGGTTGGGCTCTAATACACATAGGCAGGGCTTGCTGCTGTCATAGTGGCAGAATCTGACATAGGGTGGTGATCAGTGCAGGTCTCAGTGCTCTCCCCATTACTTTTATAGGCAGAAATCTCCACCGCTTGCAGGACCTGCTCTCAAGCAAGAGTGGTGACTGCTGCCTATGCTCAGTGGGGCTCTGCTATTTCATTTTGCTACCTAAAAACCAATTTATTACCAATAAAGTCAATTTACAAATGCCACAAATCCAATCCAAATGTCCAACTGTCTATCATGAAGTTTGCTGAAATATACTTACCTGTACTTGTTTATATCCTCACTGTTTAGCGACAGAGGAAAACATAAGATTCACTAGTGTCAAACTGAATCTGTACTTTCTTGTACTCTGGAATTTCAGTTAGTTTTCTCACTTATTTTACAGGCACCTTTTTTTTCTGTTAGCAAAGAATGTTTATTCATCTGTAGTTTCTGTAGTGTTGTGATTATGTCATAATAATACCCATATAAAACACGAATAACCCTTACCAGAAGGACAGAATTGAGTATGTCGGTGTTCAGTGGTGACTCGTCGATGCGTCGGTGGCGTCGGATGTGCTTCCGGGCGCTGTGCATCATATTGGAGACAGACAGTTTGGAGATGGGGACCGTTGCGGCTGGCTCGGTCAGCTTGGATAAAGCGGAGCTGATGTCACTATTTTCTGAGGGTGGAAAAACAGCAATTATTTACAATCGCAATCAATTAAGCAATTACTATCTAATATTTATACTGCATAAATTCTGTATTTGTATATTGGATCTCTGAGGGAACAGCAGCATTAAATTTGAGGAGATGAGGAACAGGAGGTTCTATACAAACACTTCACAAACACCAGTAAAAGAGAAAGCAGTCTCCGTGTTTTACAATACGGTGCACTTCATGACGTTACAGTGAGAAACTATGCCATCCGCTCCAGTGTTTAACAGTACAGCCAATAACCTGACCTTTACCCTCATCTTCAGCCAATCGTCTTCCCAGAATCTCTTCAGTAGACTCCTTCCTACAGCAGAGCTTAAAGAACTCTGTCAGCAAGTCACCTGCATGGGAAGAAGAGAATGGCTAAAAATCCTTCTGAGATCTTATATGCTGATTAAACTGGAAATGACTGATTTTGTCTTGCAAAAAGCAATGCTACCACAGATGCACAAGACATACAACTTCACATTCACACCTACAGGAAATTTAGAGTCACCAGTTAACCTGCATGTCTTTGGACTGGGAGAAACCTGTGCATGGAAAATCCACACAGGCATGGGAAGAACAGGCAAACGCCACACGAAAAGGTCTCAGAACTCATGAACTGAGGCTATAGTCCACCCTGCAGCGGCAGTTTTCATAAAAACTAGGGGTGGTTAATTAGTCCAAATTCCTGATTCAACTCAATTATGATTATTTAGGTCTCAATTCGATTACCAATGGAATATAAAGTTTCTAATGTGTTTGTTTTTGGGATTGTGGGAGGAAGCCGGAGTGCCCGGAGAAAATCCAAGCAGGCACAGGGAGAATGCATAGGGAGAACATGCAAACTCCGCACAGAAGAGCCCAGACTGGGGTTCGAACTCCTGCCATGAAAACCAAAATGCATCCACATGCTCGCTTTTAGCCCAGATGGAGCTGGATGGATTAGCTGAATGTCGGTTAATGCTTTTTCTTCGTCCATATCATACGCCTCTCGTCTCGCTAGCATAGTTACAGGGTGTTTTGTTATGACTGTTAGTCAACAGCTCCACCTTGCGGTTAAATGCTGAATGACAGCCAGTAACTGGAGAGTCACTGCTGTGTATTACCAAAAAAAAAAAATCAATCTTTGGAAATGTAATAATCGACTCATAATCGTCCATAATATAATCACGATTAATCAATAATCGATTTTTTTCACCAGCCCTAATAAAAATCAAAAAGTCTATTTTAGAACTGGCTGATGTTGCTCTGGAAAAGACCCAAGTGACTTAGAGGTATTAACTGCTAAGCTTAATGGGGCAATCTGACAGTGTTTTGCTTGCTGTCATCATTCCTCCTGCCTATAGAGGACATTATGGGCTTTCAAAATAAAGCTAATATGAGGCTTCTGCAGTCTTCAGAGTTAGATCTTCAAATTTACAGTCATTTTAGTACAAAATTATATTATCATTATTCTTTATTTTTTTTATTAAATTACTGTAGTTATTTACATACCAGCCAGTTACCAATACTAGTGAATTTCTTTTACAATTTTTTTCCAACCTTTTTGGAAAGTCTTTTACTCTTACTCTTGCTCAGAGACAGGGAGTGGCACATCGCTGCAGTTGCTTCAACAGAGGAAGACTTGCGTTTAAGAGAATTCTTGAAAGAAAATAATTTGTATTGGAAACAGGTGAAAAATCTCATTGCCTTATTTTTTCACTTTTCATAGGTGCAGAAATGGAGTTTGAAGATGCCTCCTGGGCACCAAGGGATTCATCTTACCCAGTAAACACTGAGGGTTTTCGGCCGTCCTGACTCGGACCGTCCAGTGAGGAGCTTGGAGAGGGTCGAGGTCGCTGCCGGGTCACACAAACACAGCACATTTGGTTAAATCACATCACCTGTTTCTGGTTCACATTTCTGTCAAGATTAATAAAGCACCTAAGATAAAACTGTCCAACTAAAATCACAAATGGCATTCATTTTATTCAGTTAAAAATAAGCTCAAAGCAACATTCATTGTTTTGTTCACTGTTAATTTTTTTTTTACTGTCAAACCAATAGAGCTAGCACACCAAAGACCATGGCATTCTGACTGGTAGAACAGAAAGAAAAAAACATTCTCCAAGAACAGCATGAAAACAGCATGTTGTTGCAGTGGGAGTTTGACACAGTCCAGACAGAGAATCCAGGACACTATTACCTGTAGACTTCATTATCCACAACTATGCCTTCTGTCAGGTGAGGCCAAGTGGCTGCAAGATGAAGTTCACTAGAGCAGCCAAAAAACAAAATAAATTATTTTGTTTTGCAAAGAGAAAGATTTCTTGTGTAACAGTATGTTGGTCTGCTTTTTTTTGGTTGGTGATTTGTTTATTATGTGAACACATCAAAAGGTAAACAAAAGCATAAAGAAACCAAATCTATCCACATGCCACAACCCAGCTGGGAAAAATCTACCTGATTGGCTCCTCACAGGCTCCAAAAGGAAGCTTCCCGAACTCCACCCCTCCCACCTCACCTCCAAGGATTGTGTCAAAGTCTGCCAAAAAGCAAGAAGACATAAAGAAATAAATAAAAATACAAAAATAAAATAAAAACACACAAAGAAAAAAATAATCTGCACTGCACAGTAAATCTATTGAGTATTTCAGCCGTGAAGCATCTGAAAGAACTGTGACACAAATCAAACAGCTTATGAAGGAGGGAATACTGTGCTGTGTGCAGCCTGAAAATGAAAGGACTTGCAATGGTGGAGGTCTTGTTACCAGCAGTATGTTACAGCAGTACACCATAATACAGTACACATCAGGTCACTCTCAATAAAATGTAATGTCTGTGGAAATCCTGTCCATTTAATACAATTAGGGCTCAAGCCCTGAAGAGGCAGAACCCTATTGTCTTATTAGGGCTAGATCACTAAGTGGTGAAGGCTCTATTGTAATCCGAGGGATTATTATTATTATTGTTATTGTTATTATTATTATTATTACTTGGGCCTGATCACCAAATAGTGCCAAGGCTGGAACAGTCCCCTCCAGGAACCTTTTTTTAGAGACTATGAGGGTCCTGATATAGATTTTTGAGGAGCCTGGGAAGCTCGAAAACTCACCAAAATTGGCACAGGTCAAACTGGCCAGAGGGCTCCATAGCGCCCCCAAAAGCAAGATTGTACTTTGCACCTGTGTTCAAGCTGGTAAATATTTCGAGTCACCCACTGTGACGGTCCTAGTCAGGCCCACACCTACTATTATATTTCTAGCCACAACATTGTATTATTGTACTTGTATAGTAGTTTGATACCATGATAGCCTCACTGTGAACAGTATGCAATCAATGAGATTCTTTGATAGCATGTGCGCACCTCATCCTCTGTTCTGTAGGTGCATACCTGGAGGCTGCTGTGGCCATGAATGCTGCTGCCAGTCCTGGAGAATGTAGGTAAAACGGATCGCAATGTTGACTGGAGGTAGAGGGGACAGAGAACAACCCTGAGGAGGGAAAAAAAAAACAGACAAAAATAAGCTGTTGTGTGGTCAGCATGCTCTCTGCATTCAGCTGTCTGTACTATTTGTGCTTGGCAAAAGAAGGTTTTGTTGAAGAGGACACATTACTCTGTGCGCCTGTTTCTCAATTTTTGACCAAATTGTTCCAGGAGATAAACTACAATGGACAAACAGACTCAATCAGAGATTGAGACCTGCCAAGACCTGCCACTTTGCACTTCTGGCCCACATTGATCAGCTTAACCTGGATATTTTTAAGACCCTTGATAGTAGGGATGGACATTTCAACATCTGTCACAAAATTTGCAAGGCTGCATAGCTGTGGTAGACTCATGATGTGTCAGCTTTACCTGGCAGAGATTGCACTGCACCTCATTTTTATTGTTTTGTTTTGTTTTTTAGTATTTTACTCTTTAAAATTTTAAAGAGTTCCACAAATGTTTGACGGCTATAGTAGTGTTTGGCTTTGCCTGTTTCTCATGTTTGTACAGTAGCATCCAATCCCACAACGCCAGGTAGTAACGTGTTTTTCTTCTTTTATTGTTTAATGGCAGTTGGCAAACAGCTTTCAGGTGCATTACCGCCAATGCGTTACTTACAACAAGGCACCAGTAAAAACAAGGGAAAATGTACTTTTTAAAACAAACAAACTTTTTAAAATGTAATTTAATGACTTTTCAAAAAGGATAGTCATTAAAGAGAAGAGACAGGTTGACAACTTGTTCCGCTAAATCATTTTTTCTAGTGTCTTGCTCCATAGGACTTACTATCTTAGACTTGAAGATGTCGAGCAGTCCGGACAGGTGGTTGTACTGACTTGGCACCTTGCGGAGGTGGACCATCTCAAAGTCAGTGCGCACACCTGGCCCTTGGCACTCTCCAGCATAGATCCGTCTCCACTTCTGCTGGATCTGAACGAACATGGGCACCTGGCTGAATGCAGGTAAACAAAGAGAAAAAAGAATTACAATAAAAACTTCAGCATATTGGCTCTATCTCTTGGATACTGCTCCTATCTACCTGCAGGTTCTCCCAATCAGGTCACTGCTCTGAAGCTACACAGGGCACCAAGTGAATCGTAGAGAATGTGCATGTTGATTCTGGACTTAGAAAATGATGCAAAAAATCACATTTAAACTCTTAAAATTCATGACAATGTGATTTCTGCCAAAGGACCAGACCAGTCTGCAGTCCAAGACTGCTCAATAGTATAATTTTTGTAGCTACTGTGTTGAATTTAAATCTTCCCAACCTAAGAGCTGGTTGACAAAATTCTAAATATATTGGATTTTGTCATAACGTCATGATGTTTATGTCGTAATATTTCTGAAATAAGAGTGATATGGGAAAACTATCCACTGTCTTGAATGAAAGGGACTCACCAGCCACTGCTGGCCAGAGAAATGGAGATGGAGCTGAGGAGCAGGTTGCATTTGGACTCACTAATAACGGCCTCGCAGTTGGCTCCAGGGCTGATGACCACAAACTCTCGAATACCATACCTGTGACCACAGACACAATTACAGTAGAACACACACATCAGCATCATATTTTTCTCTGGTGATCCCATCACAAGTGAACAGCTCTAAGTCCGTCTGTTCACACTTGCCACTAAAATGCATCTCCATAAGTGGCCCTTGATCATCATTTCCATTTGCAAAGACCAACTACTTTGTTGTTTTTAAGCGGGAGACAGCTGTGCACTTCCCCAATCAAAAGAAAATAGACTAGGTCTATTACTTGACATGTTCCTGGCAACATAAATTGTCCAAGCTGTTTGATGCACTCATAATAAATCTCAAATTCATGGACAAAGCCAGTTTACATGAGTTGCACAACCTTTATTGTTTACAAATGAGTACGTATATATCTGCTAGAGAGGGTGTCAGTGGAGTAGGCGGTCTTTCCGTGTGACCCAGGACACAATTTCTTTCACACTCCTAAAAGAATGTGGCCACATGCGGCCCAGACCATCTCTGAAAACAGTCTGAGTGATTGGATCTCAAATGCATCCTCAATGCGTCTCGACGCACCCACACCTGTACGGATCACCTGCATGTTAATGCCAAGTTTGAACAGGGCCTGAGTAACCTGGTTTCTCTTTACATAAAACCTGTAATGAAGGTCTGAACTCACCATCTGACCAGGCAGTGGGCTCGTGGGGGGAAATCATTGTTCATACACAAAAGGTCCTTCATTGCCAAAGGGAAGGCATCTGGACAGAGAAGAAGCAAACAAGAATTGTGTCAAATACTAATTGCTGGAGAGATGAATTCAGCTCTCTGTGTGCACTCTAAATTCATTTAGTTACAATGCAAATGCTAAAACATCTAAATATTATGGTGCATTCAGTCATGGCCATTACCTTCCTCAAGCTTGTCCTTCCCATCATCCTTGTCACTTTCTTCTTTCAGGGAGTAGTGAGTTAAGAAGAACTTAAAGTCAGCAAAATTGATATCCTGAGATTTCTCCTTCCAGGTGCCACTGGTGTATTCACCCTGTGTTCAATTAAGTAACATCATGACAGTGCAGCACACAGCTCACAGCTCACTGGTGTTATTCAGCTATATACTTCAGGCTTAATTTAGCAGAATACCTTCTCCACGGACAGCCTTCCAGTAGAGTTCCCAATCAGCTTCCAGTCGTTTAGCACTTCCTCCACTCTGGACACAAACCTTTAAGAGGATAAAATGAGACTGAGATTGGTTGGACATCTACAGTGTCTTATCATGGCATATACTGATAACTGACTTCTGTTAAGGATGGACACTGGACAGGAGCTACATGGACATGAAACCCTTTAACAGACTGTCAGAAAATGAACCAGAATTTTAAATAATCAATTACTCATTTAAGCCATTTATCAAGCCAAAAAAAAAACATTCTCTGGTTCTAGCTTCTCAAATGTGAAGATTTGCCACTGTCATTTTTATTACACTGTAAACCGACACCTCATGCTCTTGTGGGCAAGAATCCTCTGTACCAGCGTGTTTCACTCCAATTCAACACCGTTTTAGAACATAACTGAGAAATGTGAGGCATACCAATGTCCCATTCTACTAAATGAGAAACAAACTGTCCGTAGATTAACTATCTGTTGAATCTGGAATAAAATTTTAGACTTGGTTTGCCATTTTTTTTTTAACTTAAAAAAAAATATATATGGCGCAAATTCATGAAAATCCAATGTACCAAAGCATCACTGAATCATCTGACTTTAATTGTTCTTATACATTTGAATTCAATGTCTCAAATATGAGGTTCATTTTCTCACAACAGTACAACAATCTTTGTCTAAATCTCATGCAAAATATTGCAGCCAACCATCATCACCCTTCAAACACCTGAATGTTTAATATTTTCAGTACAGTGGACAGCTATAATGCTACAGTAACTGATGATAGGTGAATCTTCAGATTCAATTAGTGACATGTTCATCCTCTGTTTTTGAGGTACTCTCCTCACCTATCACTTCTCAAACACATTTACACCAACCAAGGCAGAAAGAGGTTTTTCATAGGTGACATATTTAGGTAACCAGACAGACATCAGGGAGGAAGGAGGAGTCCACTGTGGCTAATGGACTTGACTGGAACATTTCTAAAGCTCTGAGTGCTCTCAGGAGCACAGCGTCTTCAATAATTGTGAAATGGAAGAAGTTTGGGACCAGCAGGACTCCTAGTGTTGGCCATCCAACACTAGGAAGATACAGTGGATAGACAGAAGCCACTTTGAGCAAAAGGCACGTGACAGCCTGCTTGGAGTTTGCCAAATAGAATTTAAAGGATTCTGAGAGAATGTATCTTTTCAAAGAGTGTGTCTCTTTTACATCTCTTTGCGGTCTTATCATATGGCATAACACTCAGACACATTTGTAATAGTGCTTTGTTTTCTTTGTCTCAGGCTGGTTTTCTTTCACCTCTTTACTCGGCTTGGCTTTCACTGTCATTCATTCATCATACTTATATTGGTACCATTTAAGGTGCTGATACATATTTGCTGTGTTGCTGCACATCAGTGTCAGCGTGGTCACATGCATCCATTTCTAACTGCTCTCTACGCCAGACAGTCATGTGACCATGTAGCGCAAACGATTCACTGCCTAACTAATTTCCCTCTGGGATTAATAAAGTTATCTATCTATCTAAACACAGACAGATTGGTCATCTCTCTATTATGGGTGTGGAGAGAATGAGCAGAGAGTAGATAGATAGATAGATAGATACTTTATTCATCCTCAAGGGAAATTCCCAGAGTAGGTTGTCATGGTCGAGCCAGGCTGACACTGCGACTGCAGTTAGATGAATGATGCAGAACTACTTATAGATATTACAAATAAGATTGTGTCCAGATTCAAATCTTTATGTAAAAATCATACCTGTGGAAAACAAAACAATACAAGCAGTGTTTCCAGTCCAAGCAGGGGTTGGTAATAAGTACTCGATATTTCATCGAGTTTGCTACATATGCTGAAACATAAATTAGCCTATATAGCCTCAGAGAAGTACAATGTGTGCTCTGGAGGGATAAGCAAGTCTACATCGCTGACAGACAGGGGATACCGGGCATTGGTATTTATCTATGAGAGGGAAGCTGTTAACTGAATGTGTATTTAAGTATCCCATCATTCCCACTGTTTATCCATATCAATCACCTTAAGACTGCTACTGCACACTTTTGAGGTACTTTACTTGAGTATTTCCTTTTTTATAGTACTTTATACTTCTACTCCACAAAAGGAAATATTGTACTTTTTCCTCCACATCACAGTACAATTTTTTATACCCCACTTACTCCCGGGGCCAGACCTCAGCCACCTAAAATAGCTGCAACACTACACGTTTCTTGTTATAACAGCTCTGTCATTTGTTCTGACAATAGCGAACGTGTTTTAACTGGTTTTATGTGATTACACAGAATAAAGTGACGACTTAATGTGAATAATGTGACGTTTGTAATGACCAGAAATTTACCATAAATGGCAAGATAAGTTTACTTTGTGTGTATGTGCGTGTCTCATGATGGCAGCCGTAATGCTAATTCGTAATAATAATTTGAACATAGTGTGTAGTAGGCTAGAGAGTGATGATAAGCTCGCCTACCTTTCCCACTCTGACGCTGTGGTGAAATCGGTGATCTCAAACACCTCTGACTCGGGCTGCAGGAGACAGACACAGGCTCAGGGTCAACATAAATTCAGTTCTGCTGTTATGAGATTAGAGCTAATACAACTACGCTGCCCTCCTGCACCGAATTATTTGGCAAAACACATAAATGAAAGAAACTCACGTCACTGTCAGCAGCCATGCTAACTCCTGTTGTTATTGCTGCTTTACTTCTTCTTCTTCTTCCTCTTCTTCGTCCACGTCCTGCAGCTTCTCTCTTTTTCCTGTTTCCGGTAGTTTAGACACTGCGTGGCGTATCGATGCCCCCTACTGTTCAAAACCTGTTAAAACCATCGTTCCTCTGCCGGTCTTTACATATTATTCCACCACGGACAATACTTTACCCACATAAAGAGTTTACAATAAAGTCACAAATAATAAAGAGCAACAGATATTTTATAAAATAGTCGAACTGTTTAGCTGTTTGAGGCTTTCACTCTTGTTTTAGTAAACTAAGTGAACACATGAGTTTGTGCGTGTGTGTGTTCACTCCGTTTATTGGTTTTAAAATAAATTGAGGGAGAATTTGTCTCATTAAATAACTACATAATAAATATTATAGCTTCACTAATAGCACAAAGATTCTTTAATCCGGACGGATTTCCTGACGGTGTGGATATTTTACTCTTAATCCATCCCTGCCGCTCAGAAAAACATGAAGAGACTTTGTGATGATAATTGATAATTGAAAATTGAAACTAAACGATGTGCTGTCTTTTATTCTAAAAATTATCCATACAAATATTTCTCATGATTGTAAATTGTAAAACATTTCAGTCAGATTGACCTCATCAGACATTAACTTCTCTTCAACAAATAATTTATCCAGAGAATTCACTGTAAATTAATTGAACATTCAAGACAATTAAGCAATTGAACAATCCTGTTTAAAAAGCTATAATTTATATAAATTTTAAGATTACAACCTTTATTTTATGGTGAACATTTAAATAAGAAAAAAGTAAATTACAAAAATGTTTTTACAGCATTTACACTTAATGTAGGAAAAGCAAAAAAGACTACATTCTGTGAAACAACTCTTTTTTTTACAGTGTAGGATCCATGTGCTACAGCAGAGCCCACAGCATCACACGAGGCAGAGAGACAGAGGGACAAAGAGGTAAACAGTAATCAGAATCAGAATCAGAATAACTTTATTGATCCCCGTAGGGAAATTCTTACTGTTACTTAACTCCCAGTTGAAAACGAAGAGGAAAATTGCACATAGTGTGTGGTAAGAGAAAAAAAATTCTAGAATAAATAAGTGAAGTGAAAAACAAATAAAATAAGAATAAAAGTATAGTATAATGAAAATCAAGTAAAATATTGCAATAACTCCAAAATCAAACAGAACAATATATACAAATAATATAAAAAATAGAAAAAATAAAATATCTTAATATTTTAATATTTGCAGATATGTACATGAGGTTTGTGGTTGATGGTTTAAAAATGAGGTATACACAGTATACATGAGTCCGTGATTCTTACACTCCAGAGTTATAAAGTTTGATTGTGACAGGCAGGAATGATTTCCTGTGTCGCTCTGTTGTGCAGCGTGGAACTAATAACTAATAAGATGGTGTCAAAAAAAGAAACAAAGGAGTGCCAACAGACCAAAGGAATGTCCAATGATGGACGAGGAGTTTGAACAGTTTAGGGATAAGAAACAAGAAAAACATGTGCAATAAACCCTGTCTAAAATAATTTGCAATACCACTGTGAAATATAATTCAATTCAATTCAATTCAATTCAATTTTATTTATATAGCGCCTTCCACAATCAAAATTGTCTCAAAGCGCTTTACAGAGACCCAGAGCCTGACCCCAGAGCAAGCACTTAAGGCGACAGTGGCAAGGAAAACTCCCTTTTAACAGGAAGAAACCTTGAGCAGAACCTGGCTCAGATGGGGGACCCTCCTGCCGATGGCTGGGCTGGGTGAAAGGAGGAAAAGGAGGAAGATAGGACAGCTAGGAATGGAGGAGAGGGGGAGAAAGACATGCAGCATAATACAGACAATGTGGGTCAGTATTTACATTACAGTTAGTGAACAGTTATTGGATAATGTGTGCTCAGCAGATTAGAATTATGAAACAGAGCACGGAGGCAAAAAGCTGTCATGACTGGTAATTATTTACATTACAGTTTGCAAAGAATATTAATCAAATATTTATCTGTAGCAGAACGGAACATTAAACATGTTAGAAATAGATCATTGTAAACAATAAACAGCAGCAGGTGGGTGGAGCCAGGACCATAGGACATGCAGCTCCGGAGCCAGAGGTACCTGCAGTAAGGTACAGAGAAAGAGAGACCAGAGAGAAACAAACACAGGACTATGGGACAGAGAGGACACAGAGTTAATGACATGTAATAAAGGCTAATAAATTTGAGAGTGGGTCTGAGGAGAGAAAGAGAAAGAAGAAGAAGTGCGCAGTAAATCATGGGATGTCCCCCAGCAGCCTAGGCCTATAGCAGCATAACTAGGGGATGATTCAGTTGCCTGAGCCAGCCCTACTAAGGGCTATATCCTTAACTGTAACAGTGTCTATAGAGATAATTGTGACTAACTATAAGTTTAATAACTAGGACTGTAACTACAACTAATTATAAGCTTTATCAAACAAGAAGGTTTTAAGCTTCGTTTTAAAATTAGAGAGGGTGTCTGCTTCCCGAACCCAAACTGGCAGTTGGTTCCATAGGAGAGGGGCCTGATAGCTAAAGGCTCGGCCTCCCATTCTACTTTTAGAGATTTTGGGAACCATAAGCAAACCTGCATTCTGGGAACGAAGCAATCTGTTAGGAACTGGACATCCTGATAATAGGGAATTACAGTAGTCCAGCCTAGAACTAACAAAAGCATGGACTAATTTTTCAGCATCACTCTGCGACAGAATGTTCCTAATCTTACTGATATTGCGCAGGTGAAAGAAGGCGGTCCTAGAGACTTGTTTTATATGTGAGTTAAAGGACAGATCCTGATCAAAAATAACTCCAAGGTTCCTCACAGTCGTACTGGAGGCTAAATTAATGCCATCCAGAGTAACTATATGATTAGATAAACTGTTTCTGAGGTGTTTGGGACCAAACAAAATAACCTCAGTTTTGTCTGAATTCAGAAGAAGAAAGTTACAGGTCATCCAGGCCTTTATGTCTTTAAGACATGCCTGAAGTATGGTTAACTGATCTGTTTCGTCTGGTTTCATAGATAAATATAGCTGGGTATCATCCGCATAGCAATGGAAATTTATTCCATGCTTCCTGATAATATTGCCTAGGGGAAGCATGTTTAAGGTGAACAGTATCGGTCCAAGCACAGAACCCTGTGGAACTCCATGACTTACTCTGGTATATATGGAGGGATCATCATTAACATGAACAAACTGGTATCTATCTGATAGATATGATTTAAACCAGCCTAGTGCTGTTCCTTTAATCCCAATAACATGTTCCAATCTATCCAATAGGATATTATGATCAATGGTGTCAAATGCAGCACGAAGATCTAGCAGGACAAGTATAGAGACGAGTCCATTATCTGATGCTATAAGAAGGTCGTTGGTAACTTTCACCAGTGCTGTCTCTGTGCTATGATGAACTCTAAATCCTGAAAAACTTCAAACAAACCGTTCCTATGTAGATGGTCGCACAACTGAGTTGCAACAGCCTTTTCAAGAATTTTAGAATTAAAGGGGAGATTGGATATAGGTCTATAGTTTGCCAAAATGTCAGAGTCCAGAGAAGGCTTTTTAAGTAAAGGTTTGATAACTGCAACCTTAAAAGCCTGTGGGACATATCCTGTAACCAACGAGAGATTTATCTGATCTAATATGTGAGTGCCAATCAAAGGCAACACATCTTTAAGAAGTCTGGTCGGGATAGGATCCAAAAGACATGTTGATGATTTAGATTTAGAAACTATTGAAGTCAATTCAGCTAGATCTATGGGAGAGGAACAGTCTAACGACAAATATACACCTGTTATCACCATGTGCAATATGTCTTTACATTCACCATGTGAAATATTTCTCTACCATGTGCAATATGCCTTTTAAGATCACCATGTGAAATATTACATACTGAAAGTGACTGTGTGACTATATTAGCCACCTAATTCTTTTTAAAACTTCTCAGTATTTTAAGTGTACTATGTCTTAGGCAGACAGACAGACAGACAGACTATATATACTGAAGATTTGACAGAGTTCAGAGCAGTTAACTACAGTTAGTGTAATTGAAAATGTGTGTAATGTGCCTTATCAATTAGTGATCAATTGTCTGCTATATTGAATTGAAAATAAAACTTCTGTATGGTAATGACATTGAGTGCATTTTCCAATAACTACAGAATACTAGTCAGGTTTTTGCCAAATTTACCTTAATCCTCATAATCCATGAAACAGGATGCTTTGAATTAGTAGTCTCTTCACTCGTCATGAGGTTTTTTCAGACAGAGTGCTCTGAGAGATAAGGGTCGGCTATTTCTGCTGAGTGCAGGGAGGATGTTGCAGTTTATAGGACAAAGGTAACGACAAGGTCACAGAAGCAGCCAGAGCTGAAGGTTTCGCTCATCAGTCTTCATCACAACTAAAAATGTCCAGTGGAAAGCAACTTTTAAGATGAGTGAGGCAGAGTCTGTCACAGTCTCAAGTGATGAGTCTTCCTACCTCAAGTCTTTCACATGTGAGTGAGAGTCATTTGGGATTCTGTGGAAATCCCAACACTGATGTTTGCTGTCCACTGTGGTAAAAAAAAACCATAGGCCCACCCAGGTGCATTCGGGCCACTGACCTACTTCCTTACCTATATAACCTAGGTGCCCCTAGCAACAATAAATCCCAAATCTATGTTAAATAAAATAAATGAATCAATAACAAATTTAAACATTCTAAATGATACCGAAAATATAACCCAAAAAATAAACAAATTTTAATCAACAATAATCTAAATGAATAAACAAACTGGCAAAATATCTCCTACAAAGATGATTGTTCACAAAGGTTAGAAACTTTGGACTGACAACACAGCCGGAGCAAGAAAGTCCTCCACTTAGAGGAACAGGCCCTGGATTGTGTACACCTGCACGTCCTGACGTAAGCAGTTTCAGTGTTTTGCAGCTTTAATATATCACATCACTGTTTCCATGGCTTTTACTGCGCGTGTGTGAGAGCGTGATTTGCAGTAAATAAATCATCAAATTTCTGGACTTCTGTGTGATCAGTAATATGGATCAGGGATGTTTATCTGGCTGACTGTTACTTGTTACTCAGTTTCATTTGTTAGTTACCTGTGGCATCGGCAGCAGGAATATGGTTGTTGCATCTGTAATTTCCAGTCTTTTGTTGCACAATCTGTAATTTTGCGCACGTCTGGCACAGCCATAGTTATTATTATTATTACAATCAAAATCTATCTCTTCACAAAGGACATGATCAGTTTGAGTATACTTCAGTTCATTTCACACATATAATTCAGTATTTTCAAAATCTCCTCCAAATTTCAGACTTTGTGTTTGCTTTTATTTTGTTTTTGTAATGATTTCATTACAAAGATGCACTGAAACATTGTCACATTCCCCATATGTGAACATTTAACTGATAAAATATCTTGAGGCTCTATGCCTCAGCTCTTATTCTTATCCACTACTCCCTGCCTTCTTTTGCGGTAGTTTATTTGATATTGTGATTAGATTTCTAATCAGTTTGTTACTTTGGCCAAGGCTTTCCTTGGAGCTATATTTAAGCTTCTATATCTGGCAATATAAAATTTAAATACTGAAGAAATTGAGTCCACCCCAACTTGGGGTGGTAACATCCACAAACAAGTTTGGTTGGACATATAATATATAAACACAACTTCTACATGTGTAATAATGCAATGTTTAATTTCTTCCAAAGTAGTTAAAAAATTATTTATTTGAAAATTAACAAAATAAGAACTTTGTATACAAACAACACCTTTACTGTGCCATGGGCTATCACAAATACAGTTTTTACTAGTGAGCATGTTATTGTGGATATGCATTCTGACTAAATGGATGTCCACTCGCCATAGCTACTAAGGTGGCACTACTAAAAGCCTGGACTCTCTCCAGGCTGGAGACTGTGGGGCAGGCCTGGACTGGTAATCGGGCATACCGGCATTTTCCCGGTGGGCCGACAGTCCTAGGGGCCGATGCTGTTGTTTTGTTTTGTTTTGAACTTAGAGACCGGCCCACAATTTAGAGGGGTGGCCCATTGGTCCATTTTCAATACAGACAGTGGACTAAACCTACAGGATACATCAGGATATAGTAGCTTACGCGAGCGGCCCCACCCCTTTCTCTGCTCTGATCCCCGCCACTTTCATAGTGTTGAGCGTGGAAACATGGAGAAGCAGACGAAAGGAGGTGCGGAGAGCTTGCGGGCTAAAAGATTTTTAAAAATCTTGCTATTGGCGCTGCAAAATGTGCTAAAATAACAGACATATTCTCTTGAGAGGCTGCTGTAGCCTCCACGTCCTCTGCAGCCCAGGTTGAAGGTGAACGTAACTATTGTTACGTCTTGGCCTAGGGGAAGCCATGGCGCAACATTTAAAGGAAAAATCCCAGCTCCCAAAAACCACCAGCAAACTCGCAGTAACTACACATTCAATGGTTTATTTAAAATGCATCTTGCACACAAGGTCAGGAGCACGTTGGCTGACAGTCCACCTGGAAGTGGAGAGAGTTAGAGCCTTTCGGCGAAATTTGCAGTTTTGAGGCCAAAACAGATGACCTACATGAATCGTGTAGAATTACATGAGAATGGTGAGCAGTGAATAATGTTATTTCCTGTCGCAGCAGTTGCCTTAAATTGTGTTTTGTTTTTGTTCCGTGCGAGTTTTTTTTTCTACAGTATCACTGCAGTTAGTATAAGATTTTTCAGAATGTATAATGTATGAATGTAAAATAAAAATGTAACCTAAAGATACTAAATGTTTTGGTGGTTGAGATAGTTGCACAGTTTTTCCAGGTAGTTCCAAATATTTTTATTTTTGTTTTTTTAGGTTTTCTATTTATCACTTAATAAATTGTAATAATCTGTCTATTTCCTGTCTAGTCAAGCCAGGCTGTTGAGGTAGATGTTGAGGAGAGAGAAGAGTGTTATAACATTTCTGAAATCTATTCCAAATATTTGAAGCTGTCATTTACTGGGGGCTCTAACTCTCTCCACTTCCAGGTGGACTGTCAGCCAACGTGCTCCTGACCTTGTGTGCAAGATGCATTTTAAATAAACCATTGAATGTGTAGTTACTGCGAGTTTGCTGGTGGTTTTTGGGAGCTGGGATTTTTCCTTTAAATGTTGCGCCATGGCTTCCCCTAGGCCAAGACGTAACAATAGTAAATATGTTTCGGGGAACACGTACATAAATTAGTCCGTTGTGCACCGCTAATTATGAGATGCCGGTCTAAGCCAAAAATGCCAGGGCCGTTTTTTTGTCCCAGTCCAGCCCTGCTGTGGGGTGTTGAAAGTGACCAATCACAGGAACGGAGACATCAGCCACCGTCCCTGTCCCAGGACATGCAATGCACACAGGCATTGCCATGGTTCTGCTACTTAACCATTTCATGAATTGTTTCCAGAACAACTAGACGAAGAGTGTGAAACAAAGAGATGTTCTTGTTTTTTCAGTATTATCTATACAGAAAACATTACAGAATTGCTCTCAAAGCCAAATCTTAATCTTCAAAATTTACTGGACGGGTGAAAATCATTGATGACTTTGTAGTGAATTTCTTTTGTTTTGGAACTTTGTTCTCAGTTTGGATACAGTTGGTGAAGAATGTTAAAAAATATGATTTCCACAAGACTAAGTGGATCATAAAAGTGAATTCCATTCATAAAAGGTGTGGGGATGATGTGGATATCTCAGGCACTGCTGTGGACCCTGCTGTGGACCCCGCCAAGGGCCAGTTGAAGCAGAGTCCAGGTCCGGCCGAGTCACCACACCTTGCTCTCGTGTACACTTAGGTTTTTGTCTTCTTGTAGGATTCTAAGTTTTCAGTTCTTCTTCAAAGAAATTACACAGAGTCAATCAAATAATCAAAGTATATATCAGTGAGCATGCGTCACTATGTGTGCAGCCTGTTACGGTAGCAGGCAACTCCACTCGACCCGCATTGTTTACACCAGGGAACAGCTGATAGACCTCAAGTCGGCTCTGAAACAACAAAGGAGAAGTTTTAAGCCGTGTCTCCCCTCTATCATCATGGGGAACGTGAGGTCCCTCGCAAATAAGATGGACGAGCTGATGGCGCTGGCCCAGAGTCAGAGGGAGTATCGTGAGTGTAGTTTGATGTGCTTCACGGAGACATGGCTGCACCAGGATGTTCCTGGTGACAACACTACTATAGCGGCATCATATTCTCCAAAAAAAAAATAAAAATAAAAGAAGCCACTTAGGCTGTGTGAGTCAGGCTTGTTTGACGCGCGTCCATATACATATCTGATTAAAAGAATCCCATAGTCAGCGTCGACTTCATTCTTTCAGTTTAATCTTTGTTCCTTCTTATACAATGTCCATTTCAAAACTCATTATGATAACAAAAATTGATCAAACTACACTTTCGAAACTAAACGGTCAAACTACACGGTCAAAAACTTTTTCGGCGAGGCACCACACAGCCTTCGAACTAACTCACTAGGCGCACCTGTGCGCCTCACTTGACCTGAATAACTTTGGCTCCACCCATAGACAAACGGGGCGGGAGACCACCTTGAAACTTATAACATAAATCCACAATTTGCATTTAAGCACATGGAATATAGCCTAACAAAACAAGAAGAAATACATAAAATAAATCACTCTTATTTTGGCATCTACAACTACCATCAGGGGCTTCCACACGGTCCGTGCCGACAGAGACTGCGTCAGGTGCGGTAAGCGCAAAGGGGGAGGGCTTGCCATTCTGGTGAATAATTGGTGGTGTAATCCCACTCACATCACTGTGAAGGAGCGCATCTGCGGCCCGGATGTTGAACTGTGTGCTATCGGACTTTGTCCATATTATCTGCCCAGAGAGTTTTCTCATGTGATCATGGTGGCAGTTTATGTTTTCCCCTCTGCAAACCCGAACTGTGCGTGTGATATCATTCACTCTGCTATAGCCCGGTTACAGACTCAGGACCTGAGTGCATTCATTGCTATCTCGGGTGACTTCAACCATGTTAATGTCGATGCAATTTAGAGGGGGTGGCCCATTGGTCCATCTTCAGTATAGACAGTGGACTAAACCAATCAGGATATAGTAGTTTACGAGAGCGGCCTCACCCCTTTCTCTGCACTGATCCCCGCCAGTTTCATAGTGTTGAGTGTGGAAACATGGAGAAGCGGAAGAAAGGAGGTGCGGAGAAGTTGCGGGCTAAAAGATGAAATAATCTTGCTATAGACGCTGCAAAATGTGCTAAAATAACAGACATATTCTCTGGAGGGGCTGCTGTAGCCTCCAGGGAGAGGAGCAGCCAGAGACTGTTGACTGGGAACCCGAGGGACAGAGTGACCGGGGAAGTGTAGCACAGACACAGCAGGTAAGCAGGTAGTAATGTTAGGATAATACTGGGACTTTTAGGTGATGGACAGGCATGAACTGCGTTTTTGGATATTCGCCGTTTTTGGGTTTGGACACAGACACCGTCATTGACAGAGTTGCAGAGAAAAGTCAACTCCTACAGAAGCTCCTACTATACTAAGGTGAGAGGATATTTTTAATATTAACACCAATTATATTATTCAGTGAAATGTTCAAAATGACATAAAATTTATCATGGGACTCAAAAAACATCTCCCTTTAATGGATTCCTCTTTCTTCCGTTTAGGAAGCCTCTGTCTCTCAGGTTTTGTTGACTGTTCGTTTTCACAAAGTAAGCAATAGTAAGCAAAAGTATGAAAATTCATTTAATTGTTTTGTTTGAAATAAACACATTTGTAGTTATTTTTTTCATCAACACTCATTGTATCCTTTTCTGTTGCTTACTATTTTTAAGGTTCCATTTCAGGATCCTCATCCTCATTCAGCATTGTTCACGAGATTGACAGGCATTTGGTTTCTGGGTAAGTGAGTAGAGATCAATCTGATTTTTTTTTTTTAATGAACATTTAATGGCAATTTCATTGTTTATATGTCTGTCATTCTTTTAGGATGTAATTTCTTCTTGGGATTATTTTTACATATATATTCAGGTGTCATAAACCATGATTCACCAACTAAATGCACAATACTTTTATGTGCCTATTTATCTGCCTTTCCCATGTTTTGCCAGTTAGTAATCTTTGTAATGCTTTAATTTCACTCAACCAATATCCACAATATCCATTTCTCTGTTTTCCTCAGTATCTAAAGGTTGTTTTATGTATGTAGTATGTAAAGGTCTTTTTTTTCCTTGTTTTTTTATATGTAGCATATTGACTTGCTAAACACAGGCTATAAAGCTGTTTTTATTTTCATGTTTTTATTTTCATTTAAGGAGTAAGGGCCGTTTTTTTTGTCCCAGTCCAGCCCTGGGTGACAGACTGGCAGGCACTTTGTGAGCCCCACGATATTGATGGGCTCACTGAGTGCATCACAGGATACATAAACTTCTGTGTGGACACCATTGTCCCAGCCAGGACAGTCAGTTGTTACCCCAACAACAAGCTGTGGGTAACAAGGGACATCAAAGCCATTCTGAACGACAAGAAGAGGTGGTTCAGCATAACAACATGAGAGAGATGTGGAGTGGCATGAGGACCATCACTGGTTACCAGCCAAGAAACCCCCCCCCCCCTCCTCTTCTTGCTCTCCCTCATCTCCATATGAAGACCTCACTCTCACCTCCTCCTCTGACTCCCCTGACTGCACTCAACAGAGAAGCACATACACCCCTCCCCTACCTGACACCTCCACACTGAGCTTCACTGCTGACCAGGTGAGAAAACAGCTGAACAGACTCCATGCAGGCAAGTTGGCAGGCCCGGATGGCGTGAGCCCAAGGGTCCTGAAGACCTGTGCCCCCCAACTATGTGGAGTTTTTCATTACGTCTTCAACATGAGTCTCAGTCTTCAGAAGGTCCCCATGCTGTGGAAGACGCCATGCCTTGTTCCTGTACCGAAGACACTGTGGTGACAGGGTCTTAAGTTGTTTGTTGCAAACTTGTCTATGCTTTACCTATCTATACTTTGTTTCACTGTGTGTGCACTGAAATATGGGGATTTACGGGGATTTCCGCAGGATGTTTACCAGGTCAGACACCAGCTGTCTGTGTATCACTCCCTGCCAGGTCTGACACCTGCAGTTTGTGTATCACTCTTTGTCTAGCACTACTGAACCTTGAAGGAACTATTATTAAAAGTTGCAGGAGTAAAACTGAGATGAGATTGGCTTGGACAATTTTTAAAAAATGAACAAGGAAACTCCCTGACACCATTAGATAACGACTTAGGGTCAAAGCCGGGTTAACAGGTGGCATCAGTGTGGAGTAGATTCAAGATTCAAGATTCAAGATTCAAAGGGTTTATTGTCATTTGCACAGTAAGGAAACAGGTTTCCCTGTACAATGAAATTCTTACTTTGCTCTTCACCCAGAATGCCATACAAAACGTTGTAAGTAAATAAAATAGATAATAGTATTTACAAAATATTAATAAGAGCATAAGTGAAAAAAAAGTTACACAAAATATAAACTGTACTGATATATACAAATCAGCTGTTGTGCAAATTCAGCTGAGAGTGAAGACTGTGCAAAAGAACTGTTATGTGAACAGTGCAGTATGTGTGCAGTTATTAAGGTGCAGAACAGTAATAAATAATAACAGTCAGTATGTGCAAAAGTTGCAGCCTGTTGTTACAGACTCCTGTCAGCTGTTGAGGAGTCTGATGGCAGACGGGAAGAAAGAGTTTTTAAGTCTGGTGGTCCTGCACTTCACACTCCTGTACCTCCGGCCTGAAGGGAGGAGAGTGAACAGACCTTGTTGTGGGTGGGTGGGGTCCTTGATGATGGAGGCAGCTCTCCTGTGGACTCTGCGCTGGTAGATGCTCTGCAGAGAGGGCAGGGGAGTCCTGGTGATCTTAGACGCAGTCTTCACCACTCTCTGCAGGCGTTTGCGGTCCATGGCAGTGGAGCTGCCGTACCACACAGTGATGCAGCTGGTCAAGATGGACTCAACAACGCAGCTGTAGAAGTTCCTGAGGATCTTTGGTGACATGCCAAACTTCCTCAGCCTCCTCAGGAAGTACAGCCGCTGCTGAGCTTTCTTCACCAGCTGTGTGGTGTTGAGTGTCCAGGTGAGGTCGTGGCTGAGGTGGACCCCCAAGTATTTAAAGCTGCTCACCCTCTCCACTTCCAGACCCCGGATAAGTAGTGGCTGATGAGGGCTCCTCTCCTTCCTCATGTCCACTATCATCTCCTTGGTCTTGTCTGTGTTGAGGGTGAGGTTGTTGTCCTCACACCATGTCACCAGAGTGGCCACCTCCCTCCTGTAGGCTGCCTCGTTCCCGCCAGTGATGCGTCCTATCACGGCGGTGTCGTCCGCAAACTTCAGGATGATGTTGTCCTTGTGAGAGGCCACACAGTCGTGGGTGAACAGGGTGTAGAGGATGGGACTGAGGACACAGCCCTGTGGTGTGCCGATGTTTGTGATGATGCTGGCTGAAGTCTTTTTCCCTATTCTGACAGACTGAGGCCTGCCAGTCAGAAAGTCCAGGAGCCAGTCACAGATGAAGGGGTGTAGTCCAAGGGAGAACAGTTTGTGTGTGAGCTTGTGGGGAATGACCGTGTTGAATGCGGAACTGTAGTCAATAAAGAGCATCCTGATGTAGGAGTCCTTATTCTCCAGGTGTGAGAGGGAGATGTGCAGTGCTGCGGCGATAGCATCTGAGGTGGACCTGTTGGACCGGTAGGCGTACTGCAGGGGGTCCAGTGTGGCCGGGATGCTGCTCTGAATGTGGGGCAGCACCACTCTCTCAAAGCACTTCATAATGATTGGAGTGAGTGCTACTGGCCTGTAGTCATTCAGGCAGGTGGGGGGGCTCTTCTTGGGGAGGGGGACAATGGTAGTGGTCTTGAAGCAGGAGGGAACAGTTCTCTGGCTGAGGGAGAGATTGAATATGGAGGTGAGAACGTCTGTCAGCTCGTTGGCACATGCTCTGAGGGCTCGTCCAGGAATGTTGTCTGGTCCTGCCGCCTTGCGGGGGTTGATCCTCCTCAGGGCTTTGTGTACCTGGGCTGATGAGACGACTGGTGGGGGTGAGGGGGGTGTAGTGGTCTGAGAGTCTGTGGGCCTCCTCTCTGTGTGGGCGGTGGAGGTCTCAAAGCGGGTGTAGAATGTATTGAGGTCATCAGGCAGGCTGTCTGTGGCACTGATGGTACTGGTGCTGCTTCTGTAGTCCGTGATGTGCTGCAAGCCCTGCCACATGCGCCCAGAGTCGGCAGTGGAATAGAAGCCATCCAGCTTCTCTCTGTACTGCCTCTTGGCAGCTGTGATGGCCTTTCTCAGTCCGTACTTTGCAGCTTTGTACTCAGCCTCATTGCCAGATGTAAATGCAGTGGAGCGAGCACGCAGCATGTGACGTACCTGACTGTTTATCCAGGGCTTCTGGTTAGGAAACTTCCTGACTTGGATGGTGGGCACGATGTTCTCCACACAAGTGCTAATGTACCCAGTCACATAGTCAGCATAATCCTGTACACTGACAGAAGAGTCCTCCAGAGTGGCTGCAGCTTTGAACACATCCCAGTCTGTAGCAGTAAAACAGTCCTGCAATGTGCCCTCAGTCTCAGGTGTCCAGAGCTGAACCTGTTTGGTGACTGGATTCGATTGTTTGAGTCTTTGTCTGTAGGCCGGGTACAGGAACAAAGAGATGTGGTCCGAGTGTCCGAAGTGGGGGCGGGGTGCGGCCCTGTATGCACCCTTTATGTTGGTGTAAACATGATCCAAAGTGTTCTTGTCACGGGTGGGAATGTCTATATGCTGGTGGTATTTGGGAAATACAGTCCGTAAATTGCACTGATTAAAGTCTCCCGCAGCAATAAAGACAGCGTCAGGGTGAGCCGTCTCTAGTGCGCTGATGACGTCGTGGAGCTTGCCGAGTGCCGCTGCAGAGTTGGCTCTCGGAGGGATGTAGATCGCGGCCAAAAACACAGATGTAAACTCCCTTGGTAGATAGTAGGGACGGCACTTAAGCATCAAAAACTCCACATCAGGCGAACAGTGCCGGTGAACAGTCCGTACATCTTCACACCACGTGTTGTTGATAAACACACACACGCCCCCCCCTTTCGCCTTACCGGAGGCTGCTGTCCGGTCTCCTCGGTGAATGGAGTGAGTCTGTAGCTGAACAGCGGAATCTGGGACGTTCTCTGAAAGCCAGGTTTCGGTGAAAATCAGAGCGCAGCATTCTCTTATTTCCCGCTGTGATGTAGTCCTGGCTCTTAGCTCGTCCAGTTTGTTCTCCAGAGACCGCACGTTAGCTAGCAGGAGGCTGGGTAGCGGTGGTCGGGTTGCTCGGGCTTTCAGTCTAGCGTGGAGCCCTCCCCTCTTGCCTCTCTTGCGGCGCCGTCTCCGTAGCACTCTCCTCGGGTCAGCTAGGTCACAAGAGGCCGGCGCGCCGGGGCCTTCGTGGTGGTGGTGGTGGTGGTGGTGGTCATGGGGTCGCACAATGAGTTGCAGATCTGGTGGTATAAATCCGCTAAACTCGAAACTGTGCGAGTTTGCAATGTCAAGTAATGCCTGTCTGTTGTATGCAAACCCTGCATGGCATCTGTGCAGTACAGAAAGTAAAAAAAGCACGCTAAAAACAACAAAAAAACGGCATTCGAGAGCGACGCGAGCAAACACGTTCGCCTCGGGGGGCGCCATCTTGCTGCCTCATCCTCAGGACACCTGTAAAAATCCGCCCTGGAGTGTATTTGAAGAGACAAAAGTAGATGTGATAACTCCTGACTCCAATAAAAACTGGCTGAGCTCGATCAATGAAAATGGAATTGGACATGCCCAAACGTCAAAATACGCTCAGCCATGTCCTTCAAAACAGGTGCAGCCTGCCGTATAAAAGCTGATGTACACTTGGGGAAATTCAGATGCTCCTGCAGGACTTCTCATGCTTGTAGACTATGTGTTTGTAGAATAAAGCTTTTCTAGACTCAACCTCTCTGATATCCGGCACCTGATTGACTCTGTGCATTTTTCTCCGAAGAAGATTTGAACACTTAGAATTTTTTGAGAAGACGAAAGCTTAAGAGAGATAAGATTAAGGTGTGGGGACTCAGCCGGACCTGAACCCAGCTTCAACTGGCCCTTGACGGGGTTCATTCATCCAGCCTGAACGAGCCACATCAACACCGCGGAGAGACTCATCCTGGAGCAGCTCCGGCCTATGGTCCAACCACTGTTGGACCCCCTTCAATTTGCCTACCAGCCCCGTCTTGGAGTGGACGACGCCATCATCTACCTGCTCAATCAAGTCTACACCCACCTGGACAAACCAGCGAGCACTGTGAGGGTCATGTTTTTTGACTTCTCCAGTGTGTTTGGCACCATCAGGCCGACTCTACTGGGTGAGAAGCTGACAACGATGCAGATGGCTGCCCCACTGGTGTCCTGGACTGTGGACTACCTGATTGGCAGACCACAGTACGTGCGCTTGCAGTGCTGTATGTCAGACAGAGTGATCAGCAACACCGGGGCTCCACAGGGGACCGTCCTCTCTCCCTTCCTCTTCACTCTCTACACCACTGATTTCAGATACTGCACAGAGACCTGCCACCTTCAGAAGTTTTCTGACGACTCTGCAGTAGTAGGATGTATTTCAGGTGGTGATGAGAGTGAGTAAAGGACTGTGGTGGACAACTTTGTCACATGGAGCAGGAGAAACTGCAGCTCAATGTGACAAAGACAAAGGAACTGGTGGTGGACTTGAGGAGGACCAAGGCTACGGTGACCCCTGTTGCCATTCAAGGGGTCAATGTGGACATGGTGGAGAAGTACAGGTACCTGGGGGTGTACCTAGATTGCAAACTGGACTGGTCCAAAAACGTGGACAGTGTGTACAAAAAGGGCCAGAGCCGTCTCTATTTTCTGAGGCGGCTAAGGTCCTTTAACATCTGCCGGACGATGCTGTGGATGTTCTATGAGTCTGTCATGGCCAGTGCCATCCTGTATGCTGTTGCCTGCTGGGGCAGCAGTCTGAGGGTAAAGGACACTAACAGACTCAATAAGATCATCAAGAGGGCCAGTCATGTTGTGGAAGAGGAACTGGACTCACTGAATACAGTGTTGGAGAGAAGAATGTTGTCCAAAGTTAGGACAATAGTGGACTCTCCTTCACACCCTCTCCACCATGTGCTGATCAGTCGCAGAAGCTCATTCAGCAACAGACTCATTGTTCCACGCTGCACAATAGAGCAACACAGGAAATCATTCCTGCCTGTCACAATCAAGATATATAATTCAGAACTCTAAAAAAAAAAAAGACTCATGTATACTGTGTATATATCATTTTTAAACAGTTAAACCACATACCTCATGTATATAATGCAAATAAGAAGATGTCTTTATGTTTTTCTATTTTCTATTTTATTATATTTTCTGTTTGATATTGGATTTTATGTATATCTAAATCTTGCTCTGTGCAATTTTCTTCTTCATTTTCATTTAGGAGTGTGTACATAACAAAAGAATTTCCATACGGGGATTAATAAGATTAATTAAAAAAAATTTATTCTAATTCTGAAATGAATACAGGAAATACAGGAGATCAGAGAGGTTGAGTCCAGTATGCTTTATTCTTCCAATACAGAGTTCAAAGGCAGTCCTGCGGGAACAACTGAACTTTACCAGATTTTCACCACGTTTTATATGATGGGCTGCACCTGTTCTGTGGGACATGTCTGGGCGTGTTTAGGAATGATTGGGCATGTCCTTTTCTATTTCCCTGGTCGTGGTCAACTTGTTTTTACTTGTGTCAGCAATTTCTCATCAAATTTTTTATCAGGTATTTTACAGGTCTGGTTTCTAGTGGTGTCCCATCTTGTCCCATGTGGGTCACAAGTTTCTTATGCCAATCACATTTCGGTCATAGGTTGTTTATAATGGTGTCTGGGTTTCTTATGATTGTTTTTTAAAAAAACTTTCCAAGTTATTCCCTTTTTCTAAGGTTACATATACAAACTGAAAGATAACACCCCTGTGGTTCAGCAGTATAAGACAGAGTGGCACTCAAAACAACAACTGGTGTTGGATAGGCAAATACCAATAGAAATCCCCATAGTATAGACCACACAGATAGAGAACACACCACACAGATAGATTAGGCATAGATAGGTAAAACATAAACAAATTCCTAACACACTGCTCAAAACCTGTCACCACAGGGAGAAGAGATGAGGGACTGAGATAGGATAAGGAATGTATAGCGTATGGCACTGAGAAGAGATTTCAATTCCTTCAGTCCATCTAATACGTCCATGATACACCAAATATTCCTATCCATCCAGATTTTCTTTTGTGAAGTATATATCTCTTGTTTGCTAATGGTGTATTATGAGGTGTGAAGTTGTGATGGTAAAATAGTAAAACCTGCTGATATTTAGTAAGCTTAAGAGGCTATTTGGTGACATTGCAATCACATTTTAAGATAAATTCTATACCACCCATCTTGTTGAATATGCTTTGACTGAATATGTGTCAGGTTTTAGTTTTTGTTTGCTGTTCTTTTCTTAATGCACTCGGAGGGGGTTTCACCCAGGGAATAATTCAATGTAGACTATTCTCAGGAATTACAAAGGTCAAAAGCATAGAACCAACAAGCATGATAAGAGTAGTTACAAAAAGTGACCAGCAGGTGTGGCCCTGTGCGAACCTCCTCATAAATGGGTTTGTACACTCAGTGTCTCTAAAGAGGGCGGCACCCTCACAGCAAGAGGGTTCCAGGTTCGAACACCAATCTGGGTGGAGTTTGCATGTTCTCCCTGTGTCTGCGTGGGTTCTCTGGGTACTCTGGTTTGCACATGTACATTAGGTTGATGTACATGTTGCCCCTAGGTGTGAGTGTGTGGTTGTATGTCTTTGTGTGTCAGCCCTGCGACCATAGTCAGCTGGGATAGGCTCCAGCTCCCCCCGACCCTGACGGATCAAGCAGTATAGAAGATGAATGAATGAATGTCTGTCTCAAAAGACAGAGTTTTCAAATCTACTCAAACAGCCTACATTTGTTATTCTGCCTTCGCAGTACATTGTCAGCTTTGTAAAGCTGGACAGATAGCTAACATATAAGACAAAAAAGGAGGCTGACCAGAACTTTCCCCTGAACTGTGATGGGAGCCACGAAGCCAAGTGGATCATAGAGGCTCTGAACTGTTGATAGGATGCCCCTTTTTGTGAAAGGTTTCTCCTCATGGGATACTTGGAAACCGAAGCTGTCATTCTCCAGATTCCATATCAGCCCAAGACTCTGTTGAAGTGGAAGGGGGTCTGCCTCAAGGTTGAGATCTTTTAGTTCTTTGGCAAGGTCATCTGGTGAAAACGCTTTCATGACTTTACTGCTCTTGGAGGCAATCTTGTGGAGTCTTATGTTGGATGCTGCAAGCATTTTTTGATTCCTTTCCAGAAGGTCAGTAGCTTCCTTTTCTGCAGGAACTGACATCAGTCTGTCATCCACATAGAAGTTTTTCATGATGAACACCTTGCTGTCTGTACCGTATTTATCCTGGTGTTCTTGTGCAGCTCTTCTCAAACCGTAAATGGCAACTGAGTGTGAGGGGCTGTTGCCAAATATGTGCACCTTCATCCTGTATTCCATGATCTCATTATTTAATTTGTTATCCTTGTACCAAAGGAAGCGCAAATAATCATGATGGTCTTCGGGAATGACGACCACATTAGGACACCCAATAGGGTATTGTTCAAGTCTGGCCCGCTGAGCAGAACGTCATTCAAAGAGACACCATCATGTTTGGCGCTTGAGTCAAAAACCACCCTAATTTGCTTTGGTTTTTGGGGATGGTAGACTCCAAATAGGGGTAGTGCCACCTCTCCTGATGTTCCTCCAATTCTGGTGCAGGTTCTGCCTGATCATTCTCAAGTACCTTTTCCATGAACTCTCTTTGAAAATTGAATCGAAGGCAACTGGACTTATGTTTGTCTGGGAAGACGTTTCGCATCTAGATAGACCGATGCATATGAACTGATAAAGCCCCTTGGATAAGAGGCGAAACGTCTTCCCAGACAAACATAAGTCCAGTTGCCTTCGATTCAATTTTCAAAGAGAGAACTATGACCTGGATGAATGAGAACATTCACAGACTTTCCATGAACTCCAAGAAATGTTCCTTCATGCCTGGGTGCCTGTCGAGTGTTTGTCGGAGGGATAGGAGTCGTCGCATGGCCAGTTCCCTGTTATTAGAAAGATGGCGGCAGGGTTTGCAGAATGGTAGCAACACTACCCAGCTGTTTTCATCACTCATGAAAACCTCTCTGTCCATAATGTATAGGAAGGTTTGATCATTGACTGACAGAGCTGTCCTTTCATCATTGGGAGTCCTGTCGAATACTGTAGCTCCAAGACTCTCTGTCTCCTTACTTACTTACTCTCCATAATACTTGGTGGGTGAGTGTTTTTTGTATTGTCTCTTTCACTTGAATTTTGTTAGAACATGGACTTAACATGGATGTTCAACCATTCAGCAGTGCGTGTGTCTTGTACGCTCTGACACTGGATGGTTTGTGGGATCTGTCCAGACAAATGTCACCTACAATGACCCACCTTGGGTCAAGACGTTGTGCATAGGGGTCATCGTGGTCACCGTTATACTGTTGCCTTATTTTCTGTACTCGCAAAATGCCTCTACCCAGCAGGATGAGAATTTGAGCATCTTCATTGAGTGGTGGTGTCTTATCCGCCACTGCTTTCAGATGAGGGAAATAGTGAGCTATTTCAGGTGTGGGAATTTCAGCTCTATCGTCTGGAATCATTTCACACTCAATGAGAGTTGGCAGTTTGAGCTTAGTCTTCCCATCGTAAGATTCAACAACAAAGTTTGTTGCTCTCCTTTCTGAAGTTTCCATGACACTAGAGCATGTATTTAATGTGTAAGGAGACACATTTTCATAGATGTTGAACTGGTTGAAGAATTCAGAGCGTGCTAGTGAACGATTGCTCTGGTCATCTAACGCTGCATATATCTGAATAGCTTTTTCTGGCTGATCTACAGGATAAACTTTAACCAAACATATTTTGCAGCAGGATTTGGCATTGGCGTTTCCCCCACAAACCTCTGTGCACTTTGATGTTATTGCAGGAGAAGTTTGAGAAGGAGTCTCATGTGGCTCTTCCTCCTCACCTTGCTTTGCTGGAGCTTCTGAAGCCCAAGGTGCTACACCAGGATGTAGAGCTGATGTGTGAGTTTTGCTGCCACATTCTTGACAATTTCCTTGTCACAGTCTTTAGCTCTATGTTTAGTTGAGCCACAGCACCTGAAGCAGATGTTCTTTTCTTTAAGATAAGTTTAGCATTTTTCCATAGGCGTACTGTGGAAGGTACGACATTTTCTCAGTGAATGAGGCTTGTTGTGCAGAGGACACTGTTGGTCTGTATTAATAACCCCTTTTTCAACAGGTCCTGTAGCAGCTACTATCATTTCAGACACTCCAGTCTTTCTCACAGACACTGGTACTTTGTTGCTGTATTTTGTGGGTCTTTCTGATTTGGCTGGACCCATGTAGTTCGCTTGGGATATCACGAAGCTAGGATCATTCCTGGCTTTGGCTTGACAGCGAACAAACTGTGAGAAGAAAGTGAAAGGTGGGAAGGACACATGGTTTTCTTCTTTGTACTTTGACCCTTGTGTAATCCACTTTTCCTGGAGACCGAATGGGAGTTTTTCTACAATAGGATTCACTCCCTGTGATGTATCAAGATACGCTAATCCAGGCAGGTGTCCTCCTGATTTTGCATATTCTAGTTCAAGTAAGAGATCGCCAAGCTCTTTCACATTGCCTCTATTTGAGATTTTTGGGAATTCTTCACTCCTCTTCAAAAGTGAATGTTCAACTGCTTCTGGGGTTCCATAAGTCTCCTCTAGTCTTTGCCAGATCATGTTTAGCCCTACATGTGAGTTGTGGCTGTGTATGACTCTAATTCTTTTGGCCTGATCCCTTGACTCCGGTCCGAGCCATTTAATTCAATTCAATTCAAACACAGACAGAAAATGAACTATGACAAGACAGCAAGGCATCTGGAACCTATCCAGGAAAAGGATGTTGTGAGGATTGAGGGCCCTGATTCCTGGGACAGGAAAGCGACAGTTCTCAGTGAAGTAGGACCCAGGTCATTTGTTGTCAAGACAGAGAATGGACAAGTGTTAAGAAGAAACAGGAGGAGTCTTTTAAAAACTCAAGACATTGAATATCAGGCTGAGGAGACTGAATCTGAACAAGAGGATGTCACACCAGATGGGCACCACAGCAAGCCTCCTTCACCTTCCCCAATACCTGAGACACTGAGAAGGTCTACCAGACCAAGGAAACCTCCTGAGAGGCTCATAGAACAAGAATGAACTGTTCACTGGGGCTAAAACTGCTGTTCTATAATGTGTTAGTGACTGTTTGAGCTGTATCAGCTGTGAAGAGCTGTAAACGTTTGAGTAGATGAGCTTCATTTGATTTGGTCAGACATTTAAACTATGAGCTCAAATTCATTTTATTTTCAATGTATTATATATATATTGTGTTGCAGAGAAAGTTAAGTGTTAAGGAACATAGTTTGTTGCACTATAGATGACATGTAAAATGTTAATCAAGACTGTTAAGATTTACAAAGTGGCAGTACTTAAAAGTTGTGGTTATTGTTATACTTACCTGTTTGGAAGGTGGATGTAATTATAAGTGCTATCAATGAGCTACCCATAGGGGGCGATTGAACATTAGAGCACTGGTAAACGGTATATGGTTACACAGAAGAAGTGTTCTGGAGTGTATGCTTGAAGTAAACATTGCTGGCTGATGCTAGCACAAAAAGAATACTTCTCGATGTTTTATTTATAAGAATAAGAACATCACAAGAGGTACCAAGGAAGAGAAGCACAGGGACACCGAGTCCTTCTGATGGTCCTTCAAGTCCCTCAGCTTCCGTCGATGTGGATGCAGCAGCATCTACACCTGTTGAACCTGAGGGGAGGAAGAGCAGCAAGAGGAAGTCCATCTTTAATGAGAGCATAGAGGTACCAAGGAAGAGAAGCAGAGGGACACCAAGTCCTACACCTGTTGAACCTGAGGGGTGGAAGAACAGCAAGAGAAAGTCCACCTTTGATGAGAACACAGAGGTACCAAGGAAGAGAAGCAGAGGGACACCAAGTCCTTCTGCTGGTCCTTCAAGTCCCTCAGCTTCAGCCGGTGTGGATGCCTCCTTCCACACCTGTTGAGGCTGAAGGGAGAAAGAGCAGAAAGAGGAAGTCTGAGGAGAGAGAGGAAGAACCCAGGAAGAGGAGCAGAAAGAGGAGCCGAAAGACCACCACCTCCTCTGAGGGCACCAGCCACCCAACCACAGATTCCAGTAACAAACCTGGTACCTCTTCATCAGTAAACACTGCCCCCTGTCACAGCAGAGGTTAGATGAGATTGAAATAGTTGAAAAATGAAGTGTGTCCCAAATGTCTCGATGGTCAAAGTTAGATTCAATTCGAGGTTAGTTTCTCAGTGTAGTCAGTAGAAGCTGTGAACAGGTATAATCAAATTGTCTGTGTTTGTACTTGGTTTCTCCAGGTGCATTTGAGACCAAATATAAGGAGGAGCAACTGCTGGGTGCAGGAGGCTTTGGGTCAGTCTGTGCAGGCTACCGCAGGGATGACAATCTGCCTGTAAGACACGCATGTGTGAAGGATAAAATAGGTTCAGTTTTAGGTTCATATTCTGATTTGTTGTTAGTTCTGTTCGTCCATGTTTCACATTTTTAGGTTAATATCAGTTCTAGTATGTTGAAGCACAGTAGTATGTTTTCTTTATTTCTTTGGTTAAAATATAAGTAAGTAGTAGTAGTCGTGGGTCTCCAGCAGGGGGAGTCTAGAGCTGCAGAGCTTGGTGAGCGGGCGCATCGGTCCCTCTCTTAAACTGCTATAGTTGTGAGCAGAGGAAAGAGCGCGTCTGCTCATCTCTCTATTAAACATCCCCTTTCCAGGTACGAATGGTAAATAAGGACTCACTGACGAATGAATGTGTTCTGTTAATGTGTAGTATTAGTTGTGAAAGTGTTTTTGTGAGTGAACTGTCGTGTTTGCTGTTGAGTGGAAGTTTGTAGAAATGCTAATCGTGATGCTAACTGCGATGCTAACCGCTACGCTAGTCGCGATGTAGCACAGAGTTTTATGGTTGACATATTTGTTTGTACTGCTGTGTTGTACGAAAGCTTGTATTAAAAAAACTGCTATAGTTGTGAGCAGAGGAAAGAGCGCGTCTGCTCATCTCTCTATTAAACATCCCCTTTCCAGGTACGAATGGGCATTTACACGTGCACATACACACACAAGCACACATGCACACAGATTCATGTAGCCACTCTTTTAGTAGTACAAACTAACGAAATCTTTTTCTGTCCGGTAGGTGGCCATAAAACACATCGTTTGACGTTATGGGCACAGCAATGGTAAATGATTTGTTCTTCATCCTAATGACAACATGTTTGGACATCATTTGAATGCTTGCCATGTTTAACATTTCTTGATTTTTTTTATACCGAGTACAAACATATGTGTAGCCGAAGGACCTTCTCCCTCCCTGCCACTGCATGGCACTATGCCAACTGTTGGCACATGGAGTCGTGGGAGGCGCGTTGCGCCCCTACATATGTGCAGGTGTGCCCATGCCTCGGTTGCTCCTCCCGTTCTGCTCATCCCCCGTGGTGGCTGTGGCCTGGCGTGGCAGAGCGTTTTGTTTGGCGTGGCTGTGTCTTCGTTCAATCGGACGCAATAGTTGTTGTTTGTGGCAGCCGTCGAGGCACCTGTTTCTACGCATTCAGGTAGGGTAGGATGCACCGCTATCTCTCCTCTGATTGGCATGCGTAATGAGCGTATTTTAATATGGGTTTGTGTACGTAGCGCACCTGGTTGCTGGCACTGTGGGAGACGGATTGTGCCGCTGGATTGCTTCCGGGTCCGTTCGCGTGCCTGTTCGGTAAGTCGCCATTGTCTGTCTGCCTTTGTGTGTATGTGGCTTGGCTTCAGGTCAGCTGGTAATATACATTTTGTGCTGCAGCGTGGTCGAGCCGTGGCCTTTGAGGTCCAAGCCCTTTAATTCCTCGCGTAATCGCGCCGTACGCCCAAGCGAGAGCGGTATGTATGGTTTCGGTTATTCCTTAAAGGAATAACCCGACTATTGTTATTATTATTATTATGCCACTCCTAGGAGGCACTGCTGTTCTGCTTTACTCTGTTCTGTTTTGTGTTGTACTGCTGCTCTTTGCACACTGCCGTTCTTATTGTGCGGTCCTGCTCGGCGCTGTGCTGGTCGTCAGCGAGTCCTGAGCCGTCTACTCCACCGAGACCTACACAATATTTTAAACCATTATTTCTCTGTTTCTTTTCTTACATTAGTTGCCTGGAGTTATTTAGTTTGTAGCTCTTGGTTTTGTTGTATTTTGTATATCGTATTTTGTTGTATTTTGTTTTCTTTGTTTTTTGGGTTTATTTGAAATTGTTTCTTTTTTTTTAAATTTTATTTAGTCAGCGCTATGTGCTGAGCACTTGGCCTGTTTTAACTCTCCTTTCTTTTAAACAGGTGCCAAGGGCCTGAGGCGGCAGTTGATCCCTGGTGGTGGTGTTCTTCACGATTCTTTTTTTTTTTTTTTTTTTTTTTGGTTGGTGTGCAGTGTCACGGGTGACTATTTTATGGACCTTCCTTTTTTTTGATTTTCTTTGCCGCCATGGTAAGCCCTCGCCCTATTTGCACCTCTAGGCCCAAGTGTTAGTTTTTACGGTGGCTACGCCTTAGTGTCTGACTTGTAGTTTTCTTTTTGATATTTCAGTTGTGTTAATTACTTGTGTTAAATAAAGTCAGTTTCTTTTAAACCCTCCTTACACTGTCTCTGGCCCAATTGGTATTAAAGAACCTGTAGCACGCAGTATAGCTTAGTTATTTCCTGGGGTGAAATTCCCCAGGTCGCGTTGTCGCAATACCTTTTTTTTCTTAAGCCTCCGCTCCCGCCACATATGCATGTCTTTACTTTTCTGCATGTGTATAGACAAAGGTTTTATTATTTCTTTTCTCTTTGTCACTCCATGTCTAAAGACTCTTGATGGAAAGGATTGCCTGATCCCTCTGGAAGTGGCACTGCTGCTCAAAGTCAAACCAGCACCAGGAGAGACCAGTGCAGTTGTGGCCTTGCTGGACTGGTACGATCTAGACGACCTAGAGAGACCAGTCCCTTGCTTGGATCTGATAGATTACATCAACACTAAAGGATCTTGCCTGCAGGAATACGAGGCTAGGGTAAGTAGATGATGGTATATGTGTTCAGTGTGTGAAATACCCTGTGTCAGCCGGGAGGTCCTCCTGACCTAGTGCAAAATGCAATATACAACCTCTGTCTGTGTCCACACCCACCATGTCTCACAGTCTACATGGCTCTTTACCTCTCCCTCAGAACATTGCCAAACAGCTGGTGGATGCTCTCATTGAGGTCCACTCCAAAGGTGTATTCCACAGGGACATTAAGCTGGACAACATTCTCATCGAAACCAGCTCTGATGTTCCACGTGTCCGGCTTATTGATTTTGGCTGTGGCACGTTTCTGTCAGAGGGAAGATACAGTACTGTACTAGGTACACTCTCTTTCTTATAGTCCTGTTCTTCAAGCCAAAGCAGTATCTTTGTATCTCTCCTCTACCTCAGTCCCTCACCATCTTCTTGTCTCTGTGTGTTGGTGTGGATTATAGGCACCTATCAGTACATTACCCCTGAATTATTCCAGCGTGGGTGGTACAGGGCTGAACCCACTACAGTTTGGCAGCTCGGTGTAGTAGTGTTTGCACTGCTGCATAAATGTCTCCCTTTCAGAGATAGAACTGAGGTCATCCATAGAGACCCCAACATCAGTGATGATCTTTCCTTTGGTAAGTCATAAAAACACACAGCCAAGCACACACACACAGAGTACAGTGTTTGTGTAAAAATGATTCCACTTTCTGTCAGACTGCCAGGGTTTTATGCTGAGCTGTCTGGTCAAGAGCCCAGAAGCGCGAGCCACCCTGGAGACACTTAGGCACCACCCCTGGCTGGAGTGATCCAGAATGGGCCCTCCAGGACTCCTTCTGTGTGTAGGTTTTTGAGGAGTTCTTTCTCGTCTTCTTAGAGAGCTTGGGCTGGGTTTGGAGCTTACGGATAAGCCTCAGTCATTTTATACAGTGGAAAGAAGATGAATACATCTGCATGTTCTCCCCATGTCTGCTGATCCATCTTGATCAATAAGTAAATTATTATTAATAATAATCCTGCCTCACCCCTTCATTAAAACAATCATATTTGCACTGTTCCATTTTTGTTTTTCGAGAACTTCATGTTTTACTATTATTATTACACAGTTAATTATGTTCATGCTGTGTGAATGAGATATTGTGAGGTTTGGTAGTGATTTGGGTGATTTCACAGAGTAACCATGGGGAAAAATTTGGAAGCTGTCAGGAAAATGATCAAACTCACCCATTTTTGGAGCCAAGGAAAACTTTGATTTATAAAAAATTGTCCTTTCTCACCCAGTGTTACCCTCATTGTGAAATGACTTATGTTTCTGAAGTAAATCCCCTCCAAGCACAAAGAGTCCTGACCAAAGCTCCCATTGACTGCCATGTTAAACCGAACACTGACACTCTTGTCAAGAACAGAGATGATGGGAGTTGTTAAATTGTGACAGCTCCTAAATCAAAACAGTAGAGACGTATAGAATACATCAGTATCTTCAAGCTTTGGCTCATATGCTGTTGTCTGCTGGGGATACAGAGCACTTAGTCTGTGTATTTACATTCTGGTCCAGGGGGCTCAGTGACCATTGCAACCAGTAATTCAATTCAATTTCAATTCAATTTTATTTATATAGCGCCTTCCACAATCAAAAATGTCTCAAAGCGCTTTACAGAGACCCAGAGCCTGACCCCAGAGCAAGCACTTAAGGCGACAGTGGCAAGGAAAAACTCCCTTTAACTAGGGTAGAAGTGGACCCAGAATTCTGACCCTGATTGGCTCATTAGCTCACTAAACTCTTAGTCTCATGGAGGCTATGGAAGTGGAAACCCATTGTAACATCACCTATTGGTTTATGAACTGCCATTTTGAAGCCTGAAGTATGGCAATTTGACTGCTGCCATCTTGGTTTTTGGAGCCAGAGGTGACCATGTCTGCCAAAGAGGGTGGAACTGGGTAGGAATGGGGTTGTGAGTCTGACTGACAGGGGTGGGATGGCCACATCGGGAGGTTTCCCGAACGGCCGCTCTGTTCCCGGCCGGTGGTTGGAACATTTTTTTTTACCCCATAAAATGCAGCATCAGTGTACCGCAGCAGCCTGTCCTCGCAGCCGCAGGTGGCACAGAGTCGAACTTAGCGTTAGACCGGGATGATTCCGCACTGCTGGACTGGGTCAAACTAATATTTTACATATCAGGAGCGGATGCGAGTGGCCCCTCCTAATTTGAGCTGATCCTTGTTTCTACTGAAATGTGATTGGCTCAGCTGCTCAGTCAGTCATCAAACTGTCAAAAGAAAAGAAGGACGAGCAGGGTAAATTAAGAAAGAAACCAGAAATATGGCAAAAAGAATGAAGATAAGAAAATCCTTTATTAGTCCTTTTTATTATTTTACTAACTTTATTAGTTAGTAAAATGTAAGTAAGACCAATATGGCCAGAACAAGATTATATAAACACTATTCCAACAGTAGAATAACTAATAAAGATACTAAACTAAGAAAATAGCTGATGTAAAAGATAAAATATACATACATACATACATACATACACACATAAATAAATATGAGATGGAGGTTGTTGAGTTGAGTGACTTTCATACACAATAAATATTGCACACTAATAATTGAGTTATTGCACATAGATATTACACTGATAGTTGCATGGAATTGTAATCAGGTTTGTTGTTAACAATGCTCATTATAGAGTCTGACAGAGGACAGCCCAGGACTGTGTTGTTAGTCCAGTCCAGTTTGTGGTTTAGGTGAACACCCAGGTACTTGTAAGAGTCCACGCTTTCAATGTCCATTCCCTGGATGTTCACTAGTGAAGGGGTGTCTGCGGAAATCCATCACCATCTCCTTGGTCTTCCCTGCGTTGAGGAGGTGGTTTGGCCGACACCAGTCCACAAAGTCCTGCGTCACTCCTCTGTACTCTGCATCATCGTCATCGCTGATCAGGCCGACGATAGCAGAGTCGTCAGAGAACTTGAGCAGGACACAGCCGTCCATGTTGTGTCTGAAGTCTGCAGTGTAGAGGGTGAAGAGGAAGGGCGCAAGCACCGTGCCCTGAGGAACACCCACACTGCAGGTCAGGGGGTCAGGCACACAGTCCCGAGCTCTCACAAACTGGGGCCTGTTTGTGAGGTAGCCCAGGACCCACTCTGCCAGTTGTGAGTCCACTCCAGACTGCACCAGCTTGTCCCTCAGAAGCACTGGCTGAATGGTGTTGAATGCGCTGGAGAAATCAAAGAATAGATTCCTCACAGCGCTGCCAGGCTTCTCCAGATGAGTCAGCACGGTGCAGCAGTGTAATGAAGGACTTTGTTACCTTTGACTGTCGGGTCATGGTTTTGTAAATATTATTGTAAATATTATACATGGTGGGATTTAATATTGTTTATAAATAACTGGACAATGTATAGTAACAGCGAAAGGCACTTTTATTATATATTTAGCACATAACATTCGCACATACAAGTTTCAAGGGGTAACGGCAATATTGGTTGCATAATGTAGTTATTATATGTGAGGAGTCGGCCTCTGTCGGATGCCGTGGTGGTCACTCGGCTCCGTCTGTAAATGAGAGGAGGTCCGTTAGTCTCCGTCGGCAGCGGACTGTCCAGAATTGACGGAAATTGACCGGCAAAGTTGTGAAACTTATATTAGGATTTATGTAAAGAAGAGTGGAAAGAGTTAAACTGCCTAACAGATTGTTCACGTTATGGTTAACACTCACCTTTTGCCTGTTTTGTGTTTGCCCCGGGGTGTGCCACGGAAAAGAGTCCCCTGGGCAACGGACCGGGTTAATAATGTTCCAGGTGCGACCAAGTGGCAGGGCAAGAAAGGGGGAGTCTGAAAATTTCCTTATGTATATATTTATTGTAAATACATTTATGGTGGTTGGGGATTAGATTACCGCACGCAGGTTATTTTAAATGTTTTTTGTTAAATCTAATAATCATATTTGCATATTAGTCATTTATGTTTATAAATCTATATCTGTAACACCTGTGAATGTGTTTATCCAATTACGCCTACCAGGGCATGGTATAAAACGCCTACCAGGGCACAGTTCCTCTGCACAGGATTTCAGAAGCCTGGAGCTGATGCCGTCTGGTCCAGCTGCCTTTTGTGCTTTGATCCTCCTCAGCTCTCTCCTCACCTGGGCAGGTGTGAAGGACAGGGGTGGGCTGGGGGGGGTTACTGAGTCCATGGGGCGGTGGGGAAATAGTGAGGTGTGAATTGTCCAGTTGAGCTGGAGGTGTGAAGGGCTGCAGGTGTGGGGCATTGTCCAGTTGACGAGGTGTGGGGCAGCTGCGTGGGGGGAGTAGTGGGTGGCTGGTCAAACCGACTGGAAGTGCTGGTTCAAGTCGTTCACCCACTGCAGGCCCCCTCAGCCTGGGTTGTTGTTTTGAAGCCCGAGATGGTCTCCTCCACACCCCACTGATGTTTTGCTGCGAGAAAAAGAAATGGGTGGAGCTGAAAAATTTTGAGAGTACTGACTGGAATTAGCAAGAGAGATCATATTACTCCTGTACTAACTTCTCTTCATTGGCTTCCTGTAAAATCCAGAATTGATTTTAAAATCCTTCTCCTTACATATAAGGCCCTCAATGGCCAGGCTCCTTCATATCTCAAAGAGCTGATAGTACCATATCATCCTAACAGATTGCTTTGTTCCCAGAATGCAGGTTTGCTTATGGTTCCCAAAATCTCTAAAAGTAGAATGGGAGGCCGAGCCTTTAGCTATCAGGCCCCTCTCCTATGGAACCAACTGCCAGTTTGGGTTCGGGAAGCAGACACCCTCTCTAATTTTAAAACGAAGCTTAAAACCTTCTTGTTTGATAAAGCTTATAATTAGTTGTAGTTACAGTCCTAGTTATTTATTAAACTTATAGTTAGTCACAATTATCTCTATAGACACTGTTACAGTTAAGGATATAGCCCTTAGTAGGGCTGGCTCAGGCAACTGAATCATCCCCTAGTTATGCTGCTATAGGCCTAGGCTGCTGGGGGACATCCCATGATTTACTGCGCACTTCTTCTTCTTTCTCTTTCTCTCCTCAGACCCACTCTCAAATTTATTAGCCTTTATTACATGTCATTAACTCTGTGTCCTCTCTGTCCCGTAGTCCTGTGTTTGTTTCTCTCTGGTCTCTCTTTCTCTGTACCTTTCTGCAGGTACCTCTGGCTCCAGAGCTGCATGTCCTATGGTCCTGGCTCCACCCACCTGCTGCTGTTTATTGTTCACAATGATCTATTTCTAACATGTTTAATGTTCCGTTCTGCTACAGATAAATATTTGATTAATATTCTTTGCAAACTGTAATGTAAATAATTACCAGTCATGACAGCTTTTTGCCTCCGTGCTCTGTTTCATAATTCTAATCTGCTGAGCACACATTATCCAATAACTGTTCACTAACTGTAATGTAAATACTGACCCACATTGTCTGTATTATGCTGCATGTCTTTCTCCCCCTCTCCTCCATTCCTAGCTGTCCTATCTTTCTCCTTTTCCTCCTTTCACCCAGCCCGGCCATCGGCAGGAGGGTCCCCCATCTGAGCCAGGTTCTGCTCAAGGTTTCTTCCTGTTAAAAGGGAGTTTTCCTTGCCACTGTCGCCTTAAGTGCTTGCTCTGGGGTCAGGCTCTGGGTCTCTGTAAAGCGCTTTGAGACAATTTTGATTGTGGAAGGCGCTATATAAATAAAATTGAATTGAATTGAATTGAATTAAATTGACAGAGCTTTTCCATGGCAGAACTGATCAGCATGGCCACAGCAGGTTAGCAAGCACTGCCTACATGATCCTATCATCCCAGACTTGATGTGTTTAGGACACACAGAACATTAAAGGTAGCCTATTAGCAATGATACACCATACATGCATAAATCACTAATCTACTTTATCAATTAAAAATAAAATCCATAGTGGCTGACCAAAAGAAACACACAAATTTCTTTAATGTAAAAGAAAACATATTTCAGGGGAGTATGTATTCAAAGTTAAAAAGATCATATCTGAATATATAGGCTATATATCCTGTATTCCCGCTTTGTTTGTACATAAATATAGGAGGAGGAGGAGGAGAAGGAGGAAAGTGGAGCAGGAACCACCAAAAAACAGTGACAGGTGCAGTGTGCAGGAGTGGGTTGGCAATAGGTCTTTGCATAGAATTATATTAAGATGTCATATGTTGACGCTCCAACTCCAGTCACACAGAACAATAAGCCTATCCACTCTTGCAGTTATGTCAGTGGCTTTCTGAATTAGACACTTTCCAATGTCAATGAGTTATTGCTAATTTTTGTCATTACTGATGTTCTTTTCATGCAGATATAGCAGCAGTACAAGATGTACACACACACACTAGTATTAATTTTTAAATAAACATAGTGTTTGAATATGCATAGTATGTGTGAGCATATGTAGCTTACTGTAGTACACTCTACTGACTGTATATGTATATCATTAGATTGTTTTTATATTAGTATTAGTAATAAGTATTCATGTTAAAATCACAGTTCCACTTGCGACCGTCGTGCGATCGGATAAAAGGCCTCTCCAAACCAAGCTCCCAGGCTGAATTTCAACCCCAGCCTGCCCCTGCTGACTGAGAACCTGATGATGCTAGACATGCTCACCTATACTGGCAACCTGACAGCGCCACACTCTCAGCTGTGCTGTGAGAAAATGTTAACAAAGTTAGCATCTATAATCGAGGTAAACATCATAGCTAAGTGTTAAAATAGTAATCTTAGGAGCTAAATGCATTCTTGTCCACATTTAGCAAATATTACACATATGAGGAGCTACCTTGTAATGTCACAGTAGCTGAAGTTACATGCTACACATTAAACAGTGTAAGCATCTCCAAATCCACAGCTGTATTTCTTTATTTTTTTTAAGTAATTTTAAAAAGCTTTTCAGAATCAGAATCAGAATCAGAATAACTTTATTGATCCCCGTAGGGAAATTCTTACTGTTACTTAACTCCCAGTTGAAAATGAAAAGGAAAAATTGCACATAGTGTGTGGTAAGAGAAAAAAAATTCTAGAATAAATAAGTGAAGTGAAAAAGCCAAATAAGAATAAAAGTATAGTATAATGAAAATCAAGTAAAAATATTGCAATAACTCCAAAATCAAACAGAACAATATATACAAATAATAGAAAAAATAGAAAAAATAAGACATCTTAATATTTTAATATTTGCAGATATGTACATGAGGTTTGTGGTTGATAGTTTAAAAATGAAGTATACACAGTATACATGAGTCCGTGATCCTTACAGTCCAGAGTTATAAAGTTTGATTGCGACAGGCAGGAATGATTTCCTGTGTCGCTCTGTTGTGCAGCGTGGAACAATAAGTCTGTTGCTGAACGAGCTTCTGTAACTGATCAGCACATGGTGGAGAGGGTGTGAAGGAGAGTCCAATATTGTCCTAACTTTGGACAATATTCTCCTCTCCAACACTGTGTTCAGAGAGTCCAGTTCCTCCCCCACAACATGGCTGGCCTTCCTGATGATCTTATTGAGTTGAGAAAAGTATTTATTGCTCTTGCTATAAGTTTGTTTATGATTTTTATGGTGCATATCTGGTATGAATTTTAACAATAGCAACAACCACATTATTGTAATCATACAAGAATACACTGATAGAGGTTTGCCATCCATTCATTTCTATGCCTATCCCATAGCAGATGTTGGGCGAGAGGCGGGGTTCACCGCCAGGTACCATGAAATGCTACTGTGAAATGGCTGCCCACAGTGGTATTGCACTTTAAGGCACTTCCAAACTGGCTTCACTTGTTCAGTAAGATAAAATACAATTTGAAAGATATGACAGTGACTTTCCTTTAAGTACAGAAGTGTAAATCCTGACTCAATTCTATACTCAAAGTAGAGGTTCCTCTTATCTGTATATGTACTGTTACTTGGCTAAAAGTCTAATTACTTCTTCAATCTTGAAAACTGATGACAATTCCAGAGATGATTGACATGGAGCAAATAGTAAGTAAAAGGGACTCTACTGAAGTTGCCGAAAAGATGGTGGCTAAATATCATATCAAAATCCCATCAAGACATAATAGAGGGAGACGTGATTGGGCCACTCACAGCAGCAATCCAGGACACCTATGGGTGCATTAACTGGGATTTAAAATCCCTGTCCCTTGGAGGGACCCCAGAGAGCAAGGAGGAAAAGAAAGGAAAACTGAGGACGATGACTCAGCAAACTGATACAAATCCAGAGAATAGAAAATGTAACCCTGGGAGAGTGGCTGTTTTTGATTGATGAACTTGGCATGACAGTCCATTTGACTGGAACTGACTAGAATTGCGTTTAAATTGGGCTTTCCTTTCCATTTACATTTCTCTTTCATAAACCTGCACACACACTGATTCTGCTGTTCTTCAAGGCAGTTCATGGTTCCTGCTGAGAGTGGATGGAAACATTGTACAGGACAACATCCCCTCCTTTGTGTCTGCCATATGCATGATGTCTGGGAGCTACTATATCTTCAACATCCATTCCCCATCACAGCTACATCAGCTCTGCACAGGTGTGTCTGTTTGGCTGCTGCAGTGAGTTGGGGGTTAGGGGACTTGTCATTTTACCTTTTTCTCTTCTATGTGGTTTTACAGCTTGAATAATAAATATTGATGTGAATTAAACTGATGAATAAAGTTGATATTTGAATGACATATTAAACGGGTCACACAGTTTGGCGATCGTGAAAGAAGAATGGCATTTAGAACGACCAGAGACTGGCAGAACGTTACAGGACAATCTGTTTCCAGCTCTTCTCACAGATGACAGAAATAAGATTTTGAAAATACAACCACAGAGAAATCTACTGAAGTACAACAATATAAAAGCTTGGTCTCAGTTTGGCTTTGAGTTTCTAATTTTAAAACTAAGCTTAAAACCTTCTTGTTTGACAAAGCTTATAATTAGTTGTAGTTACAGTCCTAGTTATTTATTAAACTTATAGTTAGTCACAATTATCTCTATAGACACTGTTACAGTTAAGGATATAGCCCTTAGTAGGGCTGGCTCAGGCAACTGAATCATCCCCTAGTTATGCTGCTATAAGCCTAGGCTGCTGGGGGACAACCCATGATCTACTGAGCACTTCTTCTTCTCTCTCTTTCTCTCCTCAGACCCACTCTCAAATTTATTAGCCTTTATTACATGTCATTAACTCTGTGTCCTCTCTGTCCCATAGTCCTGTGTTTGTTTCTCTCTGGTCTCTCTTTTTCTGTACCTTTCTGCAGGTATCTCTGGCTCTATATAAATAAAATTGAATTGAATTGAATCGAATATCTTCACCATCCATTCCCCATCACAGCTGCATCAGTTCTGCACAGGTGTGTCTGTTTGGCTGCTGCAGTGAGTTGGGGGTTAGGGGAGTTGGGGGTTCTCTTCTATGTGGTTTTACAGCTTGAATAATAAAACTTGAATCTTTTTGTTGTTAATGAAGCTAAGCCGTCGCTTTAGTACAGTTGTTCTCGAGGTTTATCAAGCTTTGATTTTCAGTTTTTAAGTTCTTAATCTGTATATAGTGGGTTCCATTGTTCTGGTAAAAGTCAAACATCTAAAAGAAGGCAGTGCAGTTTAAATGAAATTGTCTAAGACAGGTGGTCAGTCTGCCTGTGATGTATTGAAACAGTTTCTACTTTTCACTGAGCGTCATGTGGTGAATTGAAGGGGGTCCAATAGTGGTTGGACCATAGGCCAGAGCTGCTCCAGGATGAGTCTCTCCAGAGTCTTCATGATGTGTGACGTCAGTGCAACAGGCCTGTAATTCCTGAGGTCGCTTTGGTACAGGGACAAGGCATGACATCTTCCACAGCATTGGGACCCTCTGAAGACTGAGACTCATGTTGAAGACATAATGAAAAACTCCACACAGCTGGAGGGCACAGGTCTTCAGGGCCCCATGGGCTCATGCCAATGTGTACAGTTAATGTAACTGCGCACCCTAGATGATGCATTAGTCCAGGTTTGTGTCCAGGTTTGTGAGCACAGACACAGATGTGTTATAGTGTCTGATGGCTGATGGCAGGAATGACTTCCTGTACCGTTCCTTAGAGCACCGTGGTAGCAGAAGTCTGTTGCTGAAGCTGCTTCCCAGATTGTTCACAGTTTCATGGAGTGGGTGGGAGGGACTGTCCATGATTGTCCTCAGCTTTGACAGCATTCTGTCCCTCGCCACCTCCTCCAGGTTGGCAAGTTTAAAGCCAACAACAGACCCCGCCTTTTTAATGAGTTTATCCAGTCTGTTGGCATCATTTGCTTTAATGCCAGCACCCCAGCACACCACAGCAAAGAAGATGGTGCTCACCATTACAGACTGGTAGAACATGTGGAGCATCCTGCTGCAAACACTGAAGGACCTGAGTCTCCTCAGGAAGTAAAGTCTACTCATGGTCTTCCTGTGGACCACTCCAGTTTGTTGTCCAGGTGAACACCAAGGAACTTATAGGAAGTCACTATTCCTACCTCTTTCCCACTAATACAGACAGGAGAGGGCGGGGACTGACTCCTACTGAAGTCCACCACCATCTCCTTTGTCTTGGCCACGTTCAGCTGCAGGTGATTCTCCCCACACCACCTGACAAAACTCTCCACAAGGCCCCTGTACTCATCCTCCCGTCCTCTCTCCACACACCCGACTATGGCTGTGTCATCCGAGTACTTCTGGAGGTGACATAACTCAGAAGAGTACTGGAAGTCAGCCGTGTAGGTGGTGAATAGAAAGGGAGACAGCACAGTTCCTTGAGGAGCCCCCGTGTTGCTCGTCAGGAGGTCAGACACGCAGCTCTGCAGCCTCACAAACTGTGGTCGACCTGTCAGGTAGTCCTCAATCCATGAGACAAGGGGAGCCTCCACCTGCATCTTCTCTAATTTGGCACTCAACAGTCTCGGCTGGATGGTGTTGAATGCAGAAGAGAAGTCAAAGAACATGACCCGTACTGTGGTGTTCAGTCTGTCCAGGGAAGAGTAAGCCCTCTGCAGCAGGTATATTATTGCATCATCAACTCCCACCTTGGGCTGATATGCAAACTGCAGTGGGTCTTGGTATGGGCTCACCAGGGGTCTGAGGTGTGACAGCACCAGCCGCTCCATGACCTTCATAACATGAGAGGTCAGTGCAATAGGCCTGTAGTCATTCGGTGCCACAGGGTGGTTCTTCTTTGGCACCGGGACCAGGCAGGATGTTTTCCACAGCAATGGAATCCTCTGCAGGTGAAGACTCTGATTGAACAGGTGCTGCAGTACTCCACACAGCTGGCTGGAGCAATTCCTCAGCACCCGTGGGCTGATGCCGTCAGGTCCAGCAGCCTTTCCCTGGTTGAGCCTCTCCAACTGTGTCCTCACCTGGCTGGATGAGATAGTTAGTCCTATCTGGGGGGAGGGGGAGATGGTTGGGTCTGTTTGGAGAGGGGAGGGGGAGGAAGATGGCGGAGGTGTTAGGGGCCCTGGGAGGTGTGAAGAAGTCCACTGATCACTCAGAGGAGAAGTGGGGGCATAGTTGGGGGAGGGGGAGCTAGAATCAAACCTGTTGAAAAACTGGTTTAACTCATTAGCTCGGTCCACATTCCCTTCAGCTACACATCTTCCTTTCCTCTGGAAACCAGTGATCGCTCTCATTCCACTCCACACGTCCCTGGTTTGGTTCCTCTCCAGTCTCTCCTTCAGCTTCCTCCTGTAGGTGTCCTTACTCTCCTTCAGACTGTGTTTCAGTTCCTTCTGGACTCTCCTGAGCTCAGTGCGGTCCCCAGCCATGAAGGCCCTCTTCTTATCATTCAGAAGGGCCTTCAGGTCACTTGTCACCCATGGTTTATTGTTAGGGTAACAGCGCACCTTCTTGGTGGGGATGGAGTTGTCCGTGCAGAATTTGATGTACTCAGAAACACAGTCAGTTAGTCCATCCAGGTCGTCACCATGTGGTTCATACAGAGCAGGACAGTCAGTGGTTTCCAGAGCGTCACGCAGGGCGTCCATGGCACCATCAGACCATTTCCTAACAGTCCTCACAGTGACTGGTTGCTGCTGAACCACAGTAGTGTATGATGGGGAGAGCAGGACAAGATTGTGCTCAGACTTGCCCAGTGGAGGGAGTGCAGTGGAGGTGTATGCATTGGTGACATTAGCATACAGTAAATCCAAAGTCTTATTGTCTCTTGTTGTGCACTGGACATACTGATGGAATGTGGGGAGAGTGGAGGAGAGACAGGCATGGTTAAAGTCCCCTGTGATGAAGATGAAGGCACCGGGATGTTTAGTCTGCAGGTCGGCAGTTACAGAGTGGATGACGTCACAGGCCGCGTCTGCTTTACCGGTCGGAGGAATATAGACGGTGATGGCGATAACGTTTGTAAACTCCCGTGGCAAATAATATGGACGAAGTCCGACAGCAATAAGTTCCACGTCTGGACTGCACACGCGCTCCTTGACGTGGATATGCTCCGGTTTACACCACCTGTTGTTGACGAGCACGGCGACCCCCCCTCCTTTCTTCTTACCGGCCGCAGTGGTGTCCCGGTCCGCTTGCACTGTGTGGAATCCAGCGATCGTAACATTTGAGTCCGGTATCAGTCCGTGCAGCCACGTTTCGGTGAAGCACATGATGCTGGCCTCTCTGTACTCCTGCTGGGTCCGTGTGAGCGCCTCCAGCTCGTCCATTTTGTTTGCCAGTGACCTGACGTTCCCCGTGATGATCGCGGGGACACAGAGTTTAAAATGCCGCTTCCTCAGCCGTCTTCTCACTCCTGCCCTGCATCCTCGTCGTCTCCTCCTCAGTTCCTCTGGGATTTGGGGCTTCTCTCCGGCCACGAAGGATGGCGGACTCAGAGCCAGCAGCTGATCTCGAGTGTAAACAATGCCGGGGGTCTTCTCGGCATGGCTGCTGGGGGCCCCGAGCAGCCCAAGCACCAGGAGCAGGAGCAAAAAGTGTCTAAATCTCCGACTCATGCTGCCAAAACACTAAAAAAAATCTACTGAAGACAGAACAAAAACTAAAGTAGACAAGAAACAGACACATTAAAACACTAAACACTAAAGAAAAGCTTAGAAAAATGTTAAAAACTACTGCAAATGCAGGGAGCTTCTGCTACAAGCTGCCATCTGAGACAGCGCCATCTTGTTTTACGCTACGCTGAAAAAAAGTTGCGCTGCAACAAACAAAAGCCCCAAAAATCTCACCACCCACATGATTTTCTGTAGTAAAAAAAAGAGTAATCTAAATATCGGAAAGTACTGAAAAGATAAGAAAAATGTAGAAAGAAGTGAAAGAAAATCGGGAGCTACCGTAACAAGCTGCACACGTAGTGACGCATGCGCACTGTTGAGTAAAAGATGGTCAGACAGGCCCAGATTTGGTTGGGGCACTGCCCTGTATGCATGCTTTAAGTTAGAATATACTTGGTCCAGTGTATTTTTTCCCCTGGTGGCACAATATACATATTGTTCAAATTTGGGGAGCACTTTCTTTAGGCGTGCTTGATTAAAGTCACCAGCAATTATGTGCACTGCTTCAGGATAAGTTCTTTGCTGTTTGTTTAAATGGTGTCCTGCAGTAGGGCAAGAGGTGTGCTAGCATTGGCATCTGGTGGTATATACACAGCAGTACTGAGCACGACAGAGAGCTCACATGGCAGGTAGAAGGGCAGGTAGTAGGGTCTACACAATACGGACATTACTTCCAGGTTCGTACTGCAATGAGTGTATATACCCTTCATAGACCAGATAAGTGGCCTCAGAAGTCAGGCTGGCTGCTGTTTTGTGGGACCAGACTACTTGCTGAAACCAGGTGAAGTCATGGGAGTCAGAGACAGCTTTTTCAGCTAAAATCCCATTACAGTGGGGATACCCTCCCCCTGCTGTTCAGACCAGTTATGTCCACATATAACAAGCGCCTTACTAGTCATTTAGGACCTAAAAGCTAATTTAGGAAAGGATGCAAAAATTTAGTGAGATAGTTATGTGTGTAAAAAACTTATTCAATACATCGCTATGAGTCTGTTAACTTTCACTGGTTTTCACCATCAGAACAATACCACTGACCTTGTGTTCACACAGAAATCCACCATTTGTTTGCACCCAATTAACTCAACAGGTTAATCAGACGGGAACAGTTGACCTGGACTAATCAGATATCCGCATGGTGTGTTCACAACACTGTATGATGTCATTTTGTGAACAGTTCACTATAAGTCAGGCTTTCAGTTCTCCTACAACAGGTTATCTGTCTGGTTAATACAACTACTTCATTTTCTACTAACTGTATTTGAAGTACTGCAGGATTAAAGTAATAACTGCTTGTCAACATTGTAGATGAGAGATTGCTCGTTACCTAAATGGCACGTGGCAGGTGACTGTTGAGGTTGTGAAGCCAGATAACATGATTCGCTTGTTTGTTGCATTGAAGCTGCAGCACATCACAGAAATACAGCTGATCTGCACCAAGACAAGGTGCTCTGTGATTTTTAACAGCAACCACATTTCCAAATCCAACAGTTATAGTAGAGAGGTTACAACCGTGCATAATGATATTTCATTAGTATATAGGTTTATGAGTATTTCAGGAGTGCTGATCTGGTCTTGCTCTTTGAATTATAAACAAACCCCTCCATAGACTGTGTGGTCTTTGGAGGTCACTCAGTGCCAATTCAACATTATTACTCTCAATTGTGAAAACACTTCTTAATCACATAAGACGGCTTGCTTGATTTACCCAATAAGAAGATAGCAGCTAAGTGCTCTGATAGGTTAGGGAGAGTGTCTATCACGTGACTTGACCAATGGGATTTGAAAAGGTGCAGTAAGGAGGAATAAGGAGCTTTTAGGATATTATGTCAAAATGGCACACAATGTAAACATGCTGTTTGCAACGACATAAGGTATCATATACTGTTTAACTTTTCTGTAAGTTAAACCTACAGTGTAAACTAATTGGAGGAAGAGGCCCATTTTGGGAATGTTGTGGAATTAGTGGGAGGGTGAAGGGTGTGCTTGGGTGGGGCTTATCTAGCCCTCCCTTGCAGTGACCCGCGGCTCAGCCAGTGAGCTGTGGATGATGCTGCTGATGGACTCCACCCCCTCTCCCTACCAAGGTACGGTGGTCACCCTCGATGACATGGACCGACACCTTGCCATCATATACCTGACAGAAAACACAGACAGGGCTTATTCAGCGTTTAAGTAGAGAGGAATTCAAAGATTTTGTTTGTCACATACACAAGTATGTGTATGTGGGCTGGCATATTGAAGGGATGTGCTGAAGGCTAATGTGCAATAATAACAAGCACAATAGGGCTAAAAATAAAAAATAAGGATGAGGGTGAAAGTTTGAGTTTTCAATTCCAGTGGACAAACAGAGAGGAATGAAGATCAGCACATGTAGCAATGGTGAGAGAACAAATGCAGCAGTAAATGTATTTTTTACATTTACTGCTGCATTTAAATGTATTCTTTTGGAAAAAACACATAAGAAATACCTTGACACTCAAAGACTCTACAATTTCAAAATCAGTAAAGCATAAAACACTGTATCTTCACCAAGTTACACACAACTATGTTGTCAAAAAAAGACTTTTTTCCTTCTGAATATCTGATGGTCTCTGATGATATCTGATGATATATGAATTCATAAAACGAGCTAAACTTAAAATAGTTTGGCAAAATAATCTTAACCAGTTCTTTCCAGACCTTTGAACAATATCTCATGATTTTCATCAGCAAAGTTGCTGCTTTTGGTCTGCTCCATGCGTACTGTAGGTCACATGAAAATTCAGCAAACTCCATCCACTGACTAAGACAGTGACATGCAGTTAAAAGCTCTGGAAAAAAAACTAATAAGGGGAACTTGAGTTAAGATTAGCTTGTCAAACTACCATTTCACAGCCTTCACACTTCTCTTTTGAAAAGCCTATCTTGCCTGTGCACTTGTATACACGTTACTTCACTGAGCTTGTTGTCAGTTTCCAGGTCTTGTTCGTACTCGCTGCTGGTTTTGGCCCGCAGCAGTGTCATGTTGCCATGGTATTTTGTGGCGAGCACATAGCTATCAGCAGCCTTTAGTTTGTAGTAGAAGGTGGTGGCAACAAAGTGCAGCGAGTCTCGGCTAATGTTCTTGTGGCTGGAGGTGATTAGGTCCACCACCACGTTGACATGGGCCTCCAGGTCTGATAGCGAGAGAAGAGTCTCCAGAAGCTGCAGAGTAAGAGGAAAGAGCCAGAGGCAATTTGGATGAAGAACATTAATTTATAAATGTTCATTAATTTATAAAGTGACATAATATTTATCTAGTGATGATAAAGACCACAGAACAGGATATAAACAAGGACAGATGGCTGGCCCCACTCCCATCTACTTCTTCTTATAATATCCTATTGATCTTTATTTTGCCATTATAGTTTTGAGCTGTTGTACATTCAAACTCAAAACTAATTGAAATGCCTGGCTTTTGATGTTTTACATGATAACTATTACACTGATAAAGCACCTGGAGGTGTTCAAAGCAGATGAAAATTTTCAGTGAGCGACTGTGTGTGTGTGCACCTGTTGGAGACTGTTTACATTATTGTACTCGATGCCGGTGAACTGCTGGATGAAGGCGCACAGGGTTTCGTGTCAGCTTGGCTCTGTAGCTCTGAAAACCAAACACTGAGTTGACTGAGTGAATTTGACATCATCATCAACCTACAGTTACTTAACATCTCATCATTAAATGCATACATATTCACCTTTTAATTTCTTCTGTGTTGGAACAACAAATCAAATTATTGATACTTTGTTTTATTTGTGGTCCCACTCAGCTGAGGCTGTTTAAATCTTTCTAATACAATGAAATGTGTGAACTCACCGTGGATTCACTGACTTTTGTGTGCATGTGAGTGTATTGGGGTTTTTTTGCCATCTCACCTGTGTGTACGCTGCCACATAGGAGTGTGATCCATCAAAGAGAAAGAGGTACTCCACAGACTGGCTCTGGGTCTGCAGCTGAGAGCACATTTCAAATGCCACGCAGGCACCAAAGGAGTAGCCATTGATTCGATATGGCCCCTCCAGCTGAACCTGTCTGATGCAGGTCACATAGCAGGCCGCCAGGGACTGGATGTGCTGTCCAGAGCAGCAGCTGGGGGAAAAGGGACAAACTCAGGTGAGCCTAGTTGGATGTCATGTGATCATCGTTCACTCAAGGAAACACTCAAGCTAAGTTTGTTTGTATCCAAGGAGGGAGCCATTCAGATAGTGAAGGGTGGCCTAGCTCCTTATTAACATATTAACATCTGCCACAGGTAAAAAACTATCGAGACTGTACTCTCAAATTTGTTGTATCTATCCTGAGTGGTTTGAACACACTTATTAAGGGTTACTTTGGACAACAGTGTTTGGTAAATGAATGTGATGTACTGGTTGCCTCCTCTTGGCCATACATAAGTCTAAATGGGTGTTTGTGACCACAGTACCTTTCGTGCACTGCAGGCCATAACAAGGCACACTGAGCTTGGAGGCAAGCGTCTTGAAGGCCCTCAACAGGAGCCCTCAATAGGATTGACCAGGAAAAGTGGCCTCTCCTGGCTCTGAATCTTGTTGAGTGGTGTCACTGTGAGGCCGCTGGGGTTGACTAATAGCTGGGTCAGATCTGACTCCAACAAAACGAGGACGCCATGTCTCTTCGATGCAGCACGGTGAGATTCTGCACAGTTGGAAGTAGCAAAGACAAAAAATGTGCATTCTTTCTGTTCTTAATATCATCCAGGCTGCATCTGTCAAAGCAGAAAGTTTCCAAGATGGTCCCTTCAGTAAAGTCGGTATTATTAAGAGCTTGTAAGCAAGCTCTTAATAATACCATTTCATCCTCCTGGCTTGTTATTGGCCAGCGCAGCTTGCTTATGGCAAATCTCCACACCCATCAAGGAGTCCAATCCCGGGTCAGCCAATGAGGCGTCTGTGTTCAGGCTGTTCACATCACGCACACACAGACAAACAGTAGGTTTGCATCTGCTGAGAAGACAGCAGAAAACATCACCCTTAATTTTAAATTAATGATCCCAAATTAAATCCTGGCAACAAATCAGGATTTTTGAATGTCAGATTCTTTTTCAAAGTTTCCTGCTTTTGATGTTGACCCTGCCATTTCTGGAGTAAGTGAAGTATTAAGATTTAAACACGTTGATCACGCACTTTATATTCAAAGAGGTTGAAACTGCAAACTTCACTGGGACAGCAGGTGGGACTGCAATGCTCTGAAGGTGTATCACTTCTTTTGAGAAGAAATTTGTTAAGATAATGAGGACAGTTTGTCACACAGGACTTCAAGTGGTCTTAGTGTAATTTGTCCCCTCAAATTAGCTAAGGCTAAACCCACAAGTTTGCTACATGTTCTTTCTTGGAGCTTGTTAGGTTTTAACAGTGGCGGTTTTTGGCACGGGCGAACTGGGCAGCCGCCCGGGGCAGCATCACATGGGGGGCGGCACAACCACGTGTAAAAAAACATTATCTGTGCCACAAAGTGGTTTTCTATTAATATTACTGTGTGGGGAATTGGCAAATTGGCGCCCCTTGCAGCTGCAGGTGCCCTTGCTTGCTGAGAAGGTGCCGTGCTCAGAAGCTGTGTGAGGAGGGGGGCGCGGGGGACAGTTCACCTCTGGGTCTCCAGACAAGCAGTGAAGAACAGATGAGAGGAGGCAAGAAAAAGCAAAAGCGGCTGAAGAAAAAGAACTTGGAGGGACATCACAAAGAAGAGAAGGGCTCAGGTTTTAAGGAGTGTCAGAGGAAAGGTTTAATTAATTGTTCACAGGCACAAGCGTTTTTCATTGTTCATTAAAAAAAAGAAAATTAGAAGTTTTCATATGAAAATGTATAGTTTTTGTCTTCATTCATGGATTATGTTAAACTACTGATACAGAATGATACAGATTTTCAGATATTCTTTACAATGATGTTTAAAGGACAGAAATGTGAATATTTTTTAATTAAAAGGCCCCAGCCCAAGCCTCCCTCTGTCGGGGTTTTGCTTTTATACCCTTCCTCTTCAGGCTGGCCATCACTACTAGGCCCCAGCCCAAGCCTCCCTCTGTTGGGGTTTTGCTTTTATACCCTTCCTCTTCGGGCTGGCCATCACTACTAGGCCCCAGCCCAGGCTTCCCTTTGTCTGGGTGTTGCTTTTATACCCTTCCTCATCGGGCTCGCCATCACTGCTAGGCCCCAGCCCAGGCTTCCCTCTGTCTGGGTGTTGCTTTTATACCCTTCCTCATCGGGCTCGCCATCACTGCTAGGCCCCAGCCCAGGCTTCCCTCTGTCGGGGTTTTGCTTTTATACCCTTCCTCATCAATGTATCGATATTAGAAAATGTGCTTTGTAATTTGTAGTTTTGAATACTTAAGTATGTTTAAAAGCAAGTACTCTAGTACTTTAACTCAAGTAAAATTTTGACAGAGCAACTTTCATGCGTAGTTGACAAGGACTATCTATACTTCAAGACCAGTGCTGGGGTTGAGTATTTTGTTCACCACTGCTGACACTTCACATTTTCATTTTGTTTTTACTTCTACAGCTTTCGCGCAAATCTGTTCCAAATCGCGCAAAGCTGTTCCAAATATGTCAGTCGCCTTGATGACTCATCTCTGCTTATGCCTTGATCAAAACTGTTAAAATAATTCATAAGACCCTTGCAAGCAATTCCAATTGAGAGAGCGGGTTTTATTTTTCCTTTCCAGTGTCAATCACGCCTGAAAAGGCTCCTCAATTATATTTACAAAAAGAGTACTGGACACTGACATCGGCTCCCTGATCATTTTCAAGAGAGGAAAGTGTTATCCTCATTTTTGAAAACAAGGTGGCAGCAGTTGCCAATATGTGGAGCTGTAAGGAAAAGTAATACAATGACTGCTTCAACAAATAATATTTGCTTTGCTTTTGAAAGGAGAAACATCCAGAGTTATATATTACTTTATGTTTTGTAGTTGATAAAAGTCTAATAAGTGTTTGAGGGTATAGGCTATGAGGCAACTCAAGCTGGTATGAATTCAAACTCTACTGAATCTGTTTCAATCAACACCTTTTTCTCCTTAGCCAGTCTTTTTTGTCACCCTTCCATGTCTTCTTCTCCTCCTCTTCTTCCCCAACACTGTCCAGGCAGCATGCAGACAGAACTGAGTCATGGCGAACCTGAGGCCAGTGTCTCCCGTTACTTTATCTCCAGAGTCAGGACCTCAGGTACACATAAATGATGACTTTTGGGCCAGATCATGGTTCAGTAGCACATTTTTCCATTTCTGGGCAAGCAACTGCATAGTGGTTCAAAATACTTTTTTGAGTTCAGTGTGTTTATGTGGGTCATAGCTGTGCAGAGCATTTACTGCATGCTGTGGACGCTCTGTTAGTATTATTATTTTCAGTCACACAGTCACTGATCCAAAATGTTCAGTAGTTACAATAGAGCCTCATTGACCGTGGCTGAATTTGTGGGCCATGTGCCCACAAATGCTTTGAGATCAGACAGGTTTGATTTAAAACAAATGCACACAGGGTCGGGAAGCAAACTACAAGGGTACTGTTTTAGTTTGATATGATCAATCTACTCAGCTGATTGTCAACAGCCCCACCCCCTTACTTACTGTTTCTAGTTGATGATAATGACACTGGCAGATTTAGCACTTGAAATTTACAGAGGTAGGCAAAAGAAAACACTTCATTTCTAGCTGGTGACCAACAGTTTTTACAGCTGAAATTATACCTGTTGCTATCAGATCCTATCAGCTACCAGTTAGTCCTAGAATTACAAGTATGATAAGGAAAAAGTCATTTTTTTTAACATAACATAACCTGATTTCAAACAGTATTTACATTTTCACTTTTAGGATGAGAACTATCGGATGTCTTTGAATTTGCTGGGGCTGCTTGAATGTAAGCTTTCCCAAATTCAATAAAGACAGGGACTTTCACTTAAGTGAAAGCAGTGGGCAGGAGAATGAATGGCAGAAGGCATGAAGATCCAGACAGGAAAGCCAGGTACACACACACACACACACACACACACACTGCTAATTGACAGCGACTCAGAGCAGAAGGTGGTCTCCACTCCACACTGCGCAGTGGTGGCATGACAATTAGGCCTCTTGCTGCAGTTCACAGCCCGTCTCTCACTTCTTATGTCATTTATCATTATGTCATGTGTAACTCACAAGATTAGGCAAAAACACATATTTGCCTGGTGATTTTATCCATTAGCACTTTCTCAATTTTTCTTCAGAAACTTTATTGGAACACAGTGTATGTTGTATCTTCTTGTACTATACAGAAAATTAAACATGCACTTAATACATTACATCTTTTAATCACAATCAACACGAGTGTATAGGAAAAAAACGTAACAAATAAAAATTGTTTTTTGTTTTTTTGTTTATTTTGAAATTTTAATTGAAGGAGAAATGTGGGGAAACCGGAGCACCCGGAGTAAACCCACAGTAAAGGGGAAGTGAGTGTTGGGGTGGGGTATGGGTTGTGGGGTTTTTTTTGGGAGGATGTGGGGAAACCGGAGCACCCGGAGTAAACCCACAGTAAAGGGGAAGGGAGTGTTGGGGTGGGGTATGGGAGTGTCAATTTGAAGCATGAGACATGGTTTTAGGGGTGGGGTTAATGGAGGGGTAATTATTCGTCACAGTGGCTCTTGATGCACCACTGGAAGGGTTTTGTTAAAGCTGAGAAGAACCTGGCAACTCGGGACTTCCTCTTTTGGGATGGGCCAAGGAGGGCACTCAGATGTATCATTAGAGACTTTACAACAGCATCTTCAAAAGATGTGTCTTTTGATGACATTACAGCCTCTAGTAGTTCCTCTGGAGAGCCAAACTCCTTTAGGAGGTCTTTTGTCACAGCCTTGCCAATTTTCGTCGTATTCTTCTTGATTTTTTCGACTTTACGGTCACAGATGTCAGTCTCGTCCAGTGTCTTGTTTGACAGTCGCTCAATGATGTTATTTTTACATATTGTGTTTAAAAAATCTGGTTTGGTTTTCCCTGATTTGACGGCAATCCTCAGGAAAAGACAAGTGATGATTTCTTTTGTCATATCCTCTGATGGAGAAGAGGACTGATTAACTGTTCCCTTACTTTGCTGTTGTTTGACTGACACTGAACTTTTGTAGGGGGCTGGTCTAGGCTCAGATGATGTTGCAGCAGCATTGTCACTTGAAGCACCCGCCACTGTGATCACAAGACTGCTGGAGCTTTCACTGTGTGAAGCTTCATCATCAAGTGATGCACAAACTGAGTGTGCAGACATATGACTGTCGCAATAATGTTTTGTGCGAGACCTCATCGAGCCCAGTGCATTTGGGAGAGTGGGGTGACTCGTTTCACCCTCTGACTCTGCTTCTCAAAGTACATCATTTTCCCTTTCTCACCTTTCTTCCTCTGTTCATCTCTTGTCATCAGCAAACTTCACATGACATTAAGATCGTGATCGTCCTTCCGCCTCATGGCGAAAAGTGAGTATCTTCAGTCTCTGATAGAAGAGGGATGAGGGCCGAGGATTTTGGAGAGTGGGAGAGACGACCATACGGACTGACAGACGAGCAGCAGCGAGGGCAGAGAGTGGAGCAAATGCTAAGACTCATTCACCCTGACAGTTTTTGTGGCACCAGTCAGGGGATCCACAAGACAAAGGGAGACTGACTTTGACCACTTGCACAGAGGCTGCTCTCCTTGACCAGTTCTACCTCCTCTGTGCAGGCAGTGGGGGGGGGCTAGGAAGCCATTTAGCAGTCTGTTCTAGTCACAATACTGGTCCCTGAACCAGGACTTTTTTTTTGCAGACTTTGGTCTCTTTACCCAACATCTGAAGGAAGAATTTGTGGTGTTTTCACCTCTTACCGGAAATGTGTGGGTGTGTACACGTTACATCAGCCCCACCTCTTGAGCAGAGGCTTAATCACACAAACTGAAGAAAACACTGTGTACAGGGCTTTAACACAATTCTTCTGGTTTCCACAGCACACACTGCTTTTATCATGCAGCGTGTTCTATTAAGTCCACAAGTGAGGCGTTAGGGAATGTTTTGAATTAATTGACTCTGTTGTTTGAAGAAATAAATTTATTAGAGCACAGTAAATTTATCAGTGTAAATTCTACTCAAATTGAATAAAATTTTACTCTAAAGAAAATAATAAAAAATTTAACTCTACATGATGATCATTTACTATATGTAGCATTTTCCTCAATATAGACTCAGATTTCCCACAATATGTTTTATTTCCTCCACTAAAGAGCTTACTGTTTTAGAGTTTTTAAATCACAGCAAACAGCATGGGACAACAAACTCGAATCATCACAACTGTATGACATCTGTAGATCAAATGCTTTGTATGAAAAAAAGCTCTGTGACATCAACTACATGAGGTCAGTCTGTTGTGCACACAGTTTTGTATGCATTAAAATGCTGATCAAGACATATTGTTTTGTAGTGCAAAAGTAACCAACAGTAATTGCTCATCTTTAATAGCAACATGGTGGATTTAGAGGAAAAACCAACCTCTCACAATGGACTTTGAGACAAACAACTAAGCCTGGACGATACATTTTTCCATGGTGATGTTTGGTCCACCTAACATCTAAAACCACAGTGTCAGTCGGTGCCTGGAGAGTCTCAGCTATCTCACAGCGCCAGTCCATCAAATCTAAAGACAACATGTTTACCTGGACCACTCTTCACTCTGTTAGGCTCAAACGTCTGCCAACTGTGTGTTATTTGACTTTGGTGTTTCTTTGCCAACGTTTTAGTGACATTTTGTAAGATTTTAAATTGTTTATTAAAGAAACTGTGCTTTGCTTCATAGCGCATTCAGCAGCTATGCAAAAAGTGGTCCAATTTTAAGAGTACATGTGGGATTCATGTTTTTCTAGCAGCCTCTTTGGTAAGCAAATGAACTTGGCCATCAAATGATGTCTAAAAATCTTGGAAACACGGTGAATATTTCTGAGGACTTCACTGGGTCATGAACCACCTTTTGGCGATAGGTGCAGGTCTGCTTCATCAGTACAATGCCTGTTTTCCTCTCTGAAGGGGACTCTTTCAGCGTTTCAGCCTGTAACAGTGGTGGAACTTTTACCTGTTACTGGATTTGTGTGCTCTAAACAAGTATAATGAATTCTGAAAGTTAATTCTAGCAGCTCTAATAGCCATACATGCAGTTATGTCTCCAGCGTGGAAGTAATATTCAGAAAGAGAAGGCTAATAGATACTAAAATGCTAAAGGACTAAAAATATTTGCCTATACACCAGTTTACATATCATTTTTCTCCCATCAATTGACATGAATGAGACTTAAAAACCTAACTACAATAAAAACCACATGCTTGTTTGTGATGGATGAAGGTTCTTCTTCTATCCCTCTGATGCTTCCTTTTGAACAAATTTCAGTCTCCATGCCAGATACCCTCTGCCATCATCTGCACTGTGATAATGTTCACAAAGTAAAGAGTATTATTCAGTTTGAATGAGCAGGTCAAAGTATCTTCAGATTTTTCTCATTAAAACTACACACATGCCTGTTAATGAAGAATTCTTCAATGAAGGATAACAGGTCTGACCTTCGCAGTGCTGAACGTAACTGGGCTTTGTGGGCATACAGAAATGTTAACTAGATCTTTAGTTGATCTAGACTAAAGTTCTGTTCAAGTTCTTCAAATTGTAGCTTAGCAATTACAATTAAATACTTACATTCGGAGAAAAAAATAAAGGTTTAAGAGTCCCAGAGAGGTGAGGAGTAAATAGGTTAGACCTCATTTTTAATGTACTTACATTGCCAGACTTGCTCCTATGATCAGCCAAGTATGGGAACAAGGTGGTGATGCCCTTTGCATAGTCCTCTTGAAGCATGTCTTGAAGGACTTGTTCTACACACACACACACACACACCACACACACACACACTTAATTATATGAGATCCAAACAAAAGTACTGATGGGTAAATGAGACCATTTGCAAAAGGAGGGGTGTTGTACTGAACCATGCCAAGCCAAAAATGTGTATTAGGTGCATTCGCTTGTCACATGTGCAACCAATATCATGCCCATTTTCACTGGGTTTCTATTTACGTACCCTACAGTGGTGGAGCAATGCCGACACACACCCTCCTCTTTTACACACACACCTCTCTCTCCACTGCTGTTCTGCATTTGGCAGGTGGCCGGGTGTTAATGTCAAGCTCAGCTAGTTTATACATCAACCATAGACTGTATAAAAAAATCAAAACTTAAGAACAGTAGTGGATGTGGCCATGAAGTTTACTGTATTTTTCTTCCCACTCAAATGGGGCAAGAGGTAATGACTGCACTCCAAAATTTTGAAATATTAGTCCTTAAAGGTAAATAATATTTTCTGAAACTTACAAAGTACATTAGAAGTAATGCATTGACTGTCTGAAGCAAAGTGACAAAATGTAAAGTGTTACCTCTGTGTGAGCACAGCAGTGGTTGTGTGTGTCTGTGTGAAACGCAGGCAGTTTTAATAATATTCTCCAGAGGATAGCCTGTAAAAGAATATAATTTAACCTGTCTCTAAAATCAATGTATCTTTAACTCTGCTGTATACAGCGCTGTACGCTGCCACAGATACACACAGTGGAGGCAGCAGCCTGGTCAGAGCCAGTGCAGAGACCCACAACATACACCCTTCATGACGCCTGGCTTTGCAAAGTAAATACTGTTTGAAACCAGGTTATGTTACGTTTTTTTTTTTTTTAAACATTTTTTCCTTGCCATACTTGTAATTCTACTATAAGATGAGATTTATTTTGTGAGGATTTGTTTTGTGATTTTTAATTTTTTCTCAGGTTTATTGTTGGTCTTTATTAATGTCGGACTATTTGGCAGAGTGATAAGGAGGTGTGATGTGCCACATCACAGCGAAGTTCTTTTTTCCCATGTTGGCAGCGGATTTGTGGAATGCTCATTGGGGAGTTTGAGTTTTGCAGGGGATTAACTACCGAACTGTGTGCCATGACCAGTGGCGGTTCTACACAGAAACCCCCTGGGCGAGACGCCCTCCGAGCACCCCCCAAAAAAAGAAAAGACATTTCACACAAACAGTGTACATACATAAAAACACAGTTTCTGCATGTAGGTCCCTGTAATGTAAAAATCTGCAGGGCTCTATCTTAATCCAAAACTGTGCATATGAACCTGCTATGTTTCAGCCCTGGATCAACTAACATTATTTCATCAACCACCACAATACTCCATAGAGACTGTCTTGGCCTCCTCCTTCAGGGCCCCTCTCATTGTCTGTGTTGTGTCCAGAGATGGTTTTCAGTCCTCTCCAGACCTCCCTTACATTCCTCTGGTGTAGTTGCCCTTCCACCGTCCTCCTATAGCTGTCCTTGCCTTCTTTGATTTTCCTCTTAATTCAGAAATATTCACATTTCTGCCCTTAAAACATCATTGTAAAGAATATCTGAAATTCTGTATCATACAGTAGTTTTGCATAATCCATGAATGAAGACAAAAACTATCATCTTTATATGAAAACTTTTAATTTTCTTTTTTTAATGAACAATGAAAAACATGCCTGTGCCTGTGAACAATTAATTAAACCTTTCCTCTGACACTCCTCAAAACCCTGAGCCCTTCTCTTCTTTGTGACCGTCCATCCAAGCTCTTTTTCTTCAGCCGCTTTTGCTTTTTCTTGCCTCCTCTCATCTGTTTTTTACTGCTTGTCTGGAGACCCAGAGGTGAACTGTCCCCCATGCCCCCCTCCTCTTTCCCCTTCTCACACAGCTTCTGAGCACAGCACCTTCTCAGCAAGCAAGGGCGCCTTACAGCTGCAAGGGGCGCCAATTTGCCAATTCCCCACGCAGTAATATTAATAGAAAACCGCTTTGCGACTGATGATTTTTTTTCCCCATATGGTTGTGCCGCCCCGGGCAACTCTATGCATTTGCAGACATTTTATAATCCAGTAATGTGTTGTTTACAGTGTTTTGTACAACTTCACAAACTTCGGCATTATTTGCTGCCTGTGTGCTGTTAAATTTTACAGTCTTAAGACAGCAATTAATTCAAGTGTATTGAATTTTTGAATGCACAAATAAAAGCAAAAAAAAAAAAAGCAACAGGATGGTGTTTGGTGGTCATTTCCCCATAAAACTAAATAATATAATAATAAATTTTAACTCTAAAACGTGTAAATAAAACAGTTTGAGCAGTGTCAACACTGCAGAAGAGTTTATCTTGAAATTAACTACATTTTAGAGTTGCACTCTACAATGGAGCGAGGAACACGAGGAGGAGTTCAAGTTTAACTGTTTAAGAGTTAAAAATTCAACTATGCCATAGTCTATTCGATGGTCAGGCATGTACACTCAGATTGAGTTGATTTTAACTCACACAGAGTTTATTCCAGAGTCTTAAATTTGCTGTGTGGAGACTTCCAAAATGTCAGTGTAGTACAGCTCATATACATCAGTGTTATTAACTACACTAACTACAGTTGTAATTGTAAAAATGTGTTTAATGTGTATTGTCATTCACTTTACGTCTCAAGTACGTATAAGGAACGAGATTTCGTTGCACCAGCTCGGAAGATCACAGTAGTTAGAGGTAGAGAAAAAAAACACAATAAAGTACAAAAAATAAATTACCGTAAAATAAGGATAAAATAAAATAAAATACAAAGTATTTACAAAGTGAGTCTTTTGCAGCGAAACTGTGCGTACCTGATAGTGGAGGCTGAGGATGACGTTAATCTGTTTGTCGCACACTGAAGGACGTTACACTGAAAATACGTAGACGAAGCAGAAAAAACAGGGTCACTATCGCAAGCCGGCACAGCTGCTGCTGAACAGAGTGCTGCCATCTTGTAAACCACACACATGAATTAGCATTTCAGTTTTATTAACAATGGAAAGTACATTAGACACACATAAGGAAAACACAAACTCTAATATCTGTTTTGTGTTGTTGTTGTTGTTATGTAACATTTGCAATTTGTTCAAAATAATGAGAAATTCAGATCTACAGTGAAAAAGAGCCCAGTGGTTTGGAGGTTTGCACATTTGTTTGTAAATAGTACAGTAACTGATGCATGTTTTTACCCAGTTAGTGTCATTTTTGGGCTAAAGGACCTCAGGCACATCTGACATCAGATGTCAATTGACACACCAGGACAGTTAGACTGAGTGACACTAGCACTGGTATTAGCTTATGTCTGTGGACAAATCATGAGATTTGGCCCCTAACCATGTTTTGATATGACTGACTGAATAAATAAAGAAATTAGGATTAAGTGTATTTGTGTGTTTAGATTTGACTTGACATTCTTATTTGAATGAGTAGAACTTCATACAGTAGCACATTGTGAGGTCATACTTGTGAGATCAGAACATTCCGGGCACCAGCTAGTAAGAGGACAGGCACAATTCTTTGGAGATTAAACCGTGAAGCTTTACTGTTTGAAAGTCATGGATCCCAAAACGTGGCCGACAACAAGTTCTGTTCGGGCTTCCAACCATCCAACAACCGAGTGAGTAACGAGGACAAACTCTTGGCAAAAACTCTCTCTCTTACTTGTTAATCCATATGATTCAGCTGTCAGGGTAATGATCACTGACACAGTAGATAATATACACCTGACACTACAGGTTAGAGGAGATAAAAATGATAGGAAGATTCATTAAATCTGTGTTTTAGTAATTAATGCTAAATTAAAAGAGGAGATTGAGTCAAATCTCAGAGGGTGATGATCAGCAGCTGAAGCTGACTCCTTAAACTTCATTCTCAGTGAAGTCAGAACATTAATAGCAAAATCACCTGAGATCAGACTTGTGATGACCTTTATGTCTGATTGCAGACACATTGTTTGAGAGTGGTGCATAGATAAATGTGTCCACAGTTTGGTATTACCTCCCAACACTGGTATCTCAACTCTGAAACCAGCTACAAGTGAAGCAAACACACTCACATTCTTTTTCTTGGTCATCACATTGTCTCAGGAGTAACCTTGAGTCTCCCTGCACCCAGCAGTGGAGCTAGAACACAGGAGACCCAGAAGAAGAGAAGCAGGGGGACACCAAGTCCTTCTGCTGGTCCTTCAAGGAAGGAAGAACAGCAAAAGAAAGTCCACCTTTGATGAGAGCACAGAGGTACCAAGGAAGAGAAGCAGAGGGACACCAAGTCCTTCTGCTGGTCCTTCAAGTCCCTCAGCTTCAGCCGGTGTGGATGTGGAGGCATCCACACCTGTTGAGGCTGAAGGGAGGAAGAACGGAAAGAGAAAGTCTGAGGAGAGAGAGGAAGAACCCAGGAAGAGGAGCAGAAAGACCACCACCTCCTCTGAGGGCGCCAGCCACCCAACCACAGATTCCAGTGACAAACCTGGCACCTCTTCATCAGTAAACACTGCCCCCATCACAGCAGAGGTTAGATGAGATTGAAATAGTTGAAAAATGAAGCGTGTGTGTTCCATCGGCTAAGCCAACCAGCTGCTGGCCCAAATGTCCAGATGGTCAAAGTTAGTATTCGAGGTTAGTTTCTCAGTGTAGTCAGTAGAAGCTGTGAACAAGTATAATCAAATTGTCTGTGTTTGTATTTGGTTTCTCCAGGTGCATTTGAGACCAAATATAAGGAGGAGCAACTGCTGGGTGCAGGAGGCTTTGGGTAGGTCTGTGCAGGCTACCGCAGACACGACAACCTGCCTGTAAGACACACACGTGCACGCACATACACACACAAGCACACATGCACACAGATTCATGTAGCCGCTCTTTTAGTAGTACAAACCAACAAAATCTTTTTCTGTCTGGTAGGTGGCCATAAAACACATCCCTGGGTTTGGCGTTATGCGCACAGAAATGGTAAATGATTTGTTCTTCATCCTAATGCCAACATGTCTGGACATCATTTGAATGCTTGGGGTGTTTAACATTTAACAAGGTTTTATTATTTCTTTTCTCTTTGTCACTCCATGTCTAAATACTCTGGATGAAAAGGATTGCCTGATCCCTCTGGAAGTGGCACTGCTGCTCAAAGTCAAACCGGCAGCAGGAGAGACCAGTGCAGCTGTGGCCATGCTGGACTGGTACGATCTAGACTTTGAACTGATTCATGTACTAGAGAGACCAGTCCCTTGCTCGGACCTGATAGATTACATCAACACTAAAGGAGCTTGCTTGCAGGAATACAAGGTAAGTAGATGATGGTATATGTGTTCAGTGTGTGAAATACCCTGTGTCAGCTGGGAGGTCCTGCTGACCTAGCGCAATATGCAATATACAACCTCTGCGTGTCTGTGTTTGTGTCCACATCCACCAGGTCTCACAGTCTACATGTCTCTTTGTCTCTCCCTCAGAACATTGCCAAACAGCTGGTGGATGCTCTCATTGAGGTCCACTCCAAAGGTGTATTCCACAGGGACATTAAGCTGGACAACATTCTCATCGAAACCAGCTCTGATGTTTCACGTGTCCGGCTTATTGATTTTGGCTGTGGCACGTTTCTGTCAGAGGGAAGATACAGTACTAAACAAGGTACACTCTCTTTCTTATAGCCCTGTTCTTCAAGCCAAAGCAGTATCTTTGCTGTCTCTCTCCTCGACCTCCGTCCCTCACCATGTTCTTGTCTCTGTGTGTTGGTGTGGATTATAGGCACCTATCAGTACACCAGCCCTGAGTGGTTCCAGTGTGGGTGGTACAGGGCTGAACCCGCTACAGTTTGGCAGCTTGGTGTAGTACTGTTTGCACTGCTGCATAGATGTCTCCCTTTCAGAGGTGGAACTGAGATCATCCATAGATACCCCAACATCAGAGATAATCTTTCTTTCCGTAAGTCATAAAAACACACAGCCAAACACAGACACACACACACACACAGGCATGCACACACACACACACATACACACACACACACAGTACAGTGTTTGTGTTAAAAATTATTCCACTTTGTCTGTCAGACTGCCGGGGTTTTATACTGAACTGTCTGATCAAGAGCCCAGAAGCGCGACCCACCCTGGAGACACTGTAAAAGAGTATAATTGAAGCTGTTTAGTTTCTTGTATTTTGAGCTTACAACCTTATTTTTAACAGCAAATAACATCTATCTGATCTCAGGGCCACCTCTCATGAGACTCACTCAAAGGAATTTACAGTCAAGTCTGCCATCATGTGGTGAATGGGTGACACCAACACTGGCCAGTATCCACACAGACTTTCTTAACTGTATTCAACAAAGATACGTTAGATGACAGGTCTTTAAAGAAAAACTAATTTTAAAAATCATTGTGGAATAAATGATAGTTAAAGGGTTCCTCATTTTACTGGGTCCCCACATCCAGCTCTGAGAGTGGGCTCCTACTTTTTCAAAATGGAAATTCATCATGGCTTTTGAAGACCTAAAAAAATGAAAGCCATGGGATGTGTTTGAGGAACACAATTGTAAGTAAGAAAATTTTAATGGGCTCTGGCATGAAAAAACTTTTAATAAATATTTCTGTTTTGATACTTCAGTGAGTCACTGTGCCGCCTGGTTAGCTCAGTTGGTAGAGCACGAGACTCAATCTCTTAGGGTCGTGGGTTTGAACCCCACTCCAGATGGCACCACCTTCCAAGGGCTCAGTACCGTAAGACTAAGGTGCATTGTGGATTGGGCAGCAGTCGCCCCTGCGAACTGGGCCTGGACCCAGATAAGCGGCAGATGATGACATGACAGTAAGTCACTGTGTGGTTTCTCCAGTCCCATTGTGTTCCTCACACAGTACATGTTCTCAGCCTGTTTTTACACTATCCATACAGAGGATGTCCTGTGGTTTGTCCAAACAGAAATCAAGACTTTCACACATTATGTTTATTTCTAAAAAAACCCACACAAAATAGTCATAAGTACTTAGAGAGATGCCTTTATTAGTTGTAACAATACATACTGGAAATATTACAACACAAGAGAAGATCATACACTGTCACTTCCTTCTCCTTTTCACTGCAATCAGTCACCACCTTTGCCTCCAGTCACGTGACCCTTCATAGACCAGATAAGAGGCCTCAGAAGTCAGGCTGGCTGCTGTTTTGTGGGACTGGAATACTTGCTGAGGGTTATGAAACCAGGTGAATTCATGGGAGTCAGAGACAGCTTTTTCAGCTAAAATCCCATTACAGTGGGGATACCCTCCCCCTGCTGTTCAGACCAGTTATGTCCACATACAACAAGCACCTTACTAGTCATTTAGAACCTAAAAGCTAATTTAGGAAAAGATGCAAAAAATTAGTGAGACAGTTATGTGTGTAACAAACCTATTCAGTACATCGCTATGGGTCTATTAAAAAACTGTTAACTTTCACTGGTTTTCACCAAGTCCACTATTTGTTTGCACCCAATTAACTCAACAGGTTAATCAGGCGAGAACAGTCGACCTGGACTAATCAGATATCTGCATAGTGTTTTCACAACACTGTATGATGTCATTTTGTGAACAGTTCACTATAAGTCAGGCTTCCAGGTCTCCTACAACAGGTTATCTGTCTGGTTAATACAACTACTTCATTTTCTACTAACTGTATTAGTACTGCAGGATAAAAGTAATAACTGTCAACATTGTAGATGAGAGATTGCTCATTACCTAAATGGCACGGGGAAGCTGACTGTTAATGCGCACAAATAACAGACTGAGAGGCGAAGCCAGATAACATGATTCACTTGTTTGTTGCATTGAAGCTGCATCACATCACAGAAATACAGCTGATCTGCACCAAGACAAGGTGCTCTGTGATTTTTAACAGCAACCACATTTTAATGTCCAACAGTTATAGTAGAGAGGTTACAACCGTGCATAATGATTTCATTAGTATATAGGTTTATGAGTATTTCAGGAGTACTGATCTGATCTTGCTCTTTGAATTATAAACAAACCCCTCCATAGACTGTGTGGTCTTTGGAGGTCACTCAGTGCCAATTCAACATTATTACTCTCAATTGTGAAAACACTTCTTAATTACATAAGACAGCATACTTAATTTACCCAATAGGAAGATACCGGCTAAGTGCTCTGATAGGTTAGGGAGAGTGTCTATCGCGTGACTTGACCAATGAGATTTGAAAAGGTGCAGTAAGGAGGAATAAGGTGCTTTTGGGATATTATGTCAAAATGGCACACAATGTAAACATGCTGTTTGCAACAACATAATGTATCATATACTGTTTAACTTTTTATGTAAGTTAAACCTACAGTGTAAACTAATTGGAGGATGAGGCCCATTTTGGGAATGTTGTGGAATTAGTGGGAGGGTGAAGGTTGTGGTTGGATGGGGCTTATCTAGCCCTCCCTTGCAGTGACCCGCGGCTCAGCCAGTGAACTGTGGATGATGCTGCTGATGGACTCCACCCCCTCTCCCTCCAGGAAGGTACGGTGGTCGCCCTCGATGACATGGACCGACACCTTGCCATCACATACCTGACAGAAAACACAGACAGGGCTTATTCAACGTTTAAGTAGTTAGGAATTCAAAGATTTTGTTTGTCACACAAGTATGTGTGTGTGGGCTGGCATGTTGAAGGGGATGTGCTGAAGGCTAATGTGCAATAATAACAAATACAATAGGGCTAAAAATAAAAAAATAAGGATGAGGGTGAAAGTTTGAGTTTTCAATTCCAGTGGACAAACAGAGAGAAATGAAGATCAGCATATGTAGCAATGGTGAGAGAACAAATGCAGCAGTAAATGTATTTTCTTTTGGGAAAAAAACATAAATACCAAAAAACCTTGACACTCAGACTTTTTTTTGTCAAAAAAACGACTTTTTTCCTTCTGGATATCTGATGGTCTCTGATGATATCTGATGATATATAAATTCCCCAGGTGTTGATGTGACAGGTTTTGGTCTGCTCCATATGTACTGTAGGTCACATGAAAACTCAGCGAACTCCATCCACAGACTAAGACTAATAAGGGGAACTTGAGTTAAGATTAGTTTGTCAAACTACCATTTCACAGCCTTCACACTTGTCTTTTGAAAAGCCTATCTTGCCTGCACACTTGTATATGTTACCTCACTGAGCTTGTAGTCAGCTCCCAGGTCTTGTTCGTACTCGCTGCTGGTTTTGGCTCGCAGCAGTGTCACGTTGCCATGGTATTTTGTGGCGGGCACATAGCTATCAGCAGCCTTTAGTTTGTAGTAGAAGGTGGTGGCAGCAAAGTGCAGCGAGTCTCGGCTAATGTTCTTGTGGCTGGAGGTGATTAGGTCCACTGCCACGTTGACACGGGCCTCCAGGTCTGATAGCGGGAGAAGAGTCTCCAGAAGCTGCAGTGTAAGAGGAAGGAACCAGAGGCAATTTGAATGAAGAACATTTATATAGTGATGATAAAGACCACAGAACAGGATATAAACAAGGACAGATGGCTGGCCTCACTCCCGTCTACCTGTATGACTCTTCTTACAATATCCTATTGATCTATTTAATTTATTTTGCCTTTCTAGTTTTGAGCTGTTGTACATTCAAACCCAAAACTAATTGAAATGCCTGGCTTTTGATGTTTTACACGATACCTAATACACTCATAAAGCACCTGGAGGTGTTCAAAGCAGATGAAAACTTTCAGTGAGCGACTGTGTGTGTGTGCACCTGTTGGAGAATGTTTACCTTGTTGTACTCGATGCCGGTGAACTGCTGGATGAAGGCGCACAGGGCTTCGGTTTCAGCTTCAGACTCGTTCCCTGGTGTCAGCTTGGCTCTGTAGCTCTGAAAACCAAACACTGAGTTGACTGAGTGAACTGGACATCATCATCAACCTACAGTTACTTAAAATCTCATCATTAAATGCATACATATTCAACTTTTAATTTCTTCTGTGTTGGAACAACAAATCAAATTGCTGATACTTTGTTTTATTTGTGGTCCCACTCAGCTGAGGCTGTTTAAATCTTTCTAATACAATGAAATGTGTGAACTCACCGTGGATTCACTGACCTTTGTGTGCATGTGAGTGTATTGGGGTTTTTTTGCCCTCTCACCTGTGTGTACGCTGCCACATAGGAGTGTGATCCATCAAAGAGAAAGAGGTACTCCACAGACTGGCTCTGGGTCTGCAGCTGAGAGCACATTTCAAATGCCACGCAGGCACCAAAGGAGTAGCCGGCGATTCGATATGGCCCCTCTGGCTGAACCTGTTTGATGCAGGTCACATAGTAGGCTGCCAGGGACTGGATGTTGTCCAGGGGAGCAGCTGGGGGAGAGGGGACAAACTCAGGTGAGAATGGCTGGATGTCATATGATCATCATTCGATGGAAACGCTCAAGCTAAGTTTGTGTGCATCCAAAGAGGAAGCCATTCAGATAGCGAAGGGTGGCCTATCTCCTTATTAGCATATTAATATCTGCCACAGGTAAAAAAACTATAGAGACTCTACTCTCGGTTTTGTTGTATCTATCCTGAGTGGTTTGAACACACTTATTAAAGGTCACTTTGGACAACAGTGTTTGGTAAATTAAGGTAATGTACCGTAATTTCCGGACTATAAGCCGCTACTTTTTTCACACGCTTTGAACCCTGCGGCTTAAACAATGATGCAGCTAATTTATAGATTTTTACGGGCTAACGAGCTTCATGCTGCCAAAACATTTAGCCTCGTCACATCAGACCAATGAAATTACCAGTCACAGTGGACCAATGAAACTGTTCGAATTAAATGCACTCGCGCTAAATTCTTCAGAAAGAGAGACTGAGACAGTGTGTGACAAAGTAATTCTGAGGCTTTTCAACTCTGACAGTGAAGAAGACGACTTCAGTGGTTTTAGTTCGCAGGAGTGAGAGGAAGATAGCATCAATGACTTTTCTGGTAGGCTACTGTATTTTTTATTTTTTTAACCAGCCATTTTACTGCCATGTTACTGCCGTGTTACTGCCATGTTACAGGCACTGTTAGGAAAAAAGCATTTATTTAATTAAAAGTTAAAAAAATCTTTTAGTGTACCATCTTTCTGTGTAAATATCTCATGTTACAAAGTAGACACCTGCGGCTTATAGACAAGTGCGGCCTATATATGTACAAATTCTTTTTCTTTTTAGTGAGTGCGCTCAATAGTCCGGAAATTACGGAACTGGTTGCCTCCTCTTGGCCATACATAAGTCTAAATGGGTGTTTGTGACCACAGTACCTTTCGTGCACTGCAGGCCATAACAAAGCACACTGAGCTTGGAGGCAAGCGTCTTGAAGGCGACAATGGAGCCCTCAATAGGATGGACCAGGAAAAGTGGCCTCTCCTGGCTCTGAATCTTGTTGAGTGGTGTCACCGTGGGGCCACTGGGGTTGACTAATAGCTGGGTGAGATCTGACTCCAACAAAGCGTGGATGCCATCCCTCTTCAATGTAGCGCGGTGAGATTCTGCACAGTTGGAAGTAGCAAAGACAAATAAAAAAGTGTATTCTTTCTCTTCTAAATATTATCCAGGCTGCATCTGTCAAAGCAGAAAGTCTCCACGATGGTCCCTTCAGTAAAGTCGACTTGTAAGCAATGCGGACAGATACCAGCCTGTATATAAAACTGCATATTTTGGAACTACCCAAATATTGCAGCCCACTTAGCCCTGTTAAAAGGCGTGATGAGATTCAACTAAAAAGATGTATGTGCACTGAATGAATAAAAATTAGTTTTCATTATTAATAAAAATAAAAAAATAGTTTCATTCATTCATTTTTAACCAATTGAAAAGCAGCTCTTAATAATACCATTTGATCCTCCTGGCTTATTATTGGCCAGCTCTCGCAGCTTGTTGATGGTGAGCTGACGGATCTCTCTCATGGCCTTGACAATGTCGTAGTCACGCTCCAGAGTCTGGCGAATCTCCACACCCATCAAGGAGTCCAAGCCCAGGTCAGCCAATGAGGCGTCTGCGTTCAGGCTGTTCACATCACGCACGCCTGAGGGTGAAGGACGCAGTGAAAGTTCTGCGAGTTTGGCCTGATCAAATTTAGCTCAAGACAAAAAAACAGCTAAGAAAACGCGTCTCTCTTTGGTATCAGAGACAGTGATGTAAAACAAATGAATGATCTGGAACTGTAATTTAGGTCAGGGTTTGTAATATTATTTTAGGGCTGGACATGATTTTTCATGATCCAATATCATTTCTTAAAATCCCAAGAGGCGGTTACTTAACTGTAACATTTCCAGTTGATTAGTTCCAATCAACTTTAAGTGTAACCTAGTGGGACAGTGAGAAGCTGGTCTGCTGATAAGTTCTTTCAGTTCGTTTCCTGTGGAAATCAACAACTGTTTATATCCTGAACCTGACCAACGCAAATAACTGTCTGTCCCTTTGCTTTAATTATTACAAACTAAACATTGTTCTCATCCAGGAAAAGTCTAAGAATATTAAAATTCTACCTTGTGGTTTTGGAAAGATCTTGTTTTTTTCGATTATGTGGTTTACTGTGGATCCCTGATACTTTTGTTTCTGCACATAGATGAGTGTATGACCCTTTTTAACTGTGTCTCAATCAAAGTCAAACATATTGAAAGTTAAGCATTTTGAAGCAGACATAATATACATGGTGTGTTTTCTGTGAGCAGGCCAGGTTTCACAGCACATAAGTTTGGTTAGAATAGGTTAGTATACTTCAGCACTTCCAGCTGGTCAGAGTTGACAAAAATATACAGTGGAACCTGTCCAGTTTTTCCATGAGCTGTGTCTATGTACTTTACCTCCTGTGTGTGTGTTACATATCTTCCACATCATTCTACTTTAGATTCTAAAAGACCCTTTTTAGCCACTGGTTCCTCCTCATCTAAGTATACTGTGGAACTTTTTGGTGGAAGTGATTTTGTGTAGCTTGGCTCTTACCTAGAATGTGAGCTACAGCATCCACCAAGTCTCTCTGGCTTCCTGCATCGCTCTTTACCACCGTTCTCTCTGCCAGGACGAAGCTGGACATCACTGGCTGCTGCTGGCTCAGGAAGAGGTCCAGCACCTCCATACAGGATGCAATTCGCTGTGGCAGGGTGCCACCAATCACTGTGTCATTGCCACCCATAGTCTCCAGCACCACGCCCACATCGCCAATGGCACCCCACTGGACCGCCAGTCCGGGTAAGCCATCGTAGCGGCGCTTTTCGCACACGCGCTCCATGGTTGAGTTGGCGTAACCATAGTTGCTTTGGCCAGCATTGCCACGCCCGCAGCTGACTGAGGAGAAGGCCACAAAGTACCTGAGTTCTGGACACAACCTCCTTGTCACTCTGGAGAGGGAATGGAAATGAATGCAATGAGATGAAGAAGAAAGAACCAAATAGCATAATGTAATTAAAGTTCCCTAAATTAAACTGAAGGGTAACTCAGCGTGTGCCTTACTTGTCCAGGTTTACAGTGCCATCATATTTAGGTTTGTTCACATCAAGGAAGAGCTGAGGGGTCAGATTCTCCAACATGCCATCTTTCAGCACCTGATAATGACAAACATGTGAATGGAGTTTCATGAAATTTATCAAATTTAAATGGAAAAGCAGTTTTCGAGAAAAACATGTACATAGAGTTCGTAGCCAGTGTTTTCTACATTTGCAACGACAACAAAAAAAAAAGTGTGAAAAAGAGCGTATGATGTTGGACTGAAATGCTATTGGTGGTCAAAACATGAGCAGAGTTGAAAGGAACTGATGGTGAGGTGGCTTAGTGTGTTACCATGGCGAGGTGGAAGACGCCGCCCACTGGGCCCAGTGTGCCAGCTTCAGCAATGAGCTGCTCTGTTCCCTCCTGCGTGCTGACATTGTTGGTCGACACCAACACCTCTACGCCTTGACTCCGCCATTCACTTACTCGCTTTGCCTGATAACCTAGCAGCAGTTACAAAGTAAACTGTGAGAACAAACAGTTACAGCAGCACATGGTACATCAGCTTGTGTCATTCATGATTCCAGAGCAAAGTTTCAAGTCTGCATCATGTACAGTGCAGCCAGATTTTAAGATAGTAATGGATGTATCTGTGGCAACCCCTGTGAAATGACTGCACAGAGTTATTGTATTTTATGACTGGCCATAAACACAAGATAATTTAATTGGCTAGCTAATTGGCTAACAGTCTGTTAAAAATAATGATCTGTGTGGCCCTCTGTATGTCCCTCTACCAACATCTCAGCTAATGATATGATATCAATATCAAATCACAGCTGGTCTGAAAAATAAGGAAATGTGGCTCCTAAGCACTCACATTAATTGTTTTTTGTATCTTACGTGGCTTATTTAACCACTTTTTCTGTGAGCAAAATAACAATTAGCCTCAATGTCAAATTTGATTACTGCATTTCATGGCCATGAGCAGTACAGATATGTTATCATTTTCAACAGTACTGCATTAAAAACAGAAGCACAGATAATATTGACTCAGTTAAAAATAAGAAATTGAAGCATTTCTCAAACATTTGCCTCCTTTTAAAAACTGTTCTACAATAATGGCCTAATGCAAATGTATTAAAGGATTAAACCATTTGAGGCTGATTTCACAACTGCAAACAGGGCACTGTGTATCACACTGTGAAAGGGTCCTGTCCCTTTTCACTTGGCCCTGTTTTACAACAATACAAGTGGTTTTTGGGTGTTAATGTAGTCATTCATTAGTCAGGTTATACAAATGACAGAACACAAGTTTTTGTAGTTTGCGTTTGACAAGTTTATGTTCTGCTGAAAGGCTTCAGCCATGTTGTATGTATTTTTGTTCCATGTGTTTGTGATGTTTCAGCTGCTTAATAAATGAGAGTGAAAACAGGTGTGCATCACTGATGCTGTGTTCATGTCATATCAGAAGTATCAATTATTTATAACAATCAATCGATTATCAATTTACTAAATTCAGGCTCATAAGTATCATTTGTAATTATCATTATAAATATCAGATTTTTCTTCAGTCTGATATATCACACGTGGCATTTAATAAGACAGAGGTGCCTGAAAACCAAATAAAAGTTATTGCCTCACATCAGCTAAAGTGCATCGTTCAAAGTAATTAAATCTAAATTGAATGGATATGCTCAATGCACAATATACTGATCCTCATAGGTTGAGAAGGTAAAAGGCACGGCACTGGTCTATAGTTGTAATAGCAGCAGGAAAGAAGGTAGCAGCTTGTGTCATTGTGCATTACCGTTCCTGATGCCTGATCTGGAAGTCAGCACCAGTTTGCGGGCTCCTCTCTCCATCAGCCACTGAGCAAGCTCCAGACCGAAGCCCCCCAGTCCACCAGTGATAATGTACGAATGGGAGCCAATGCAGAAAGTGCGACAGATAGCTGGAAGAGACAAAGGTGAGGCAGTCTGGACTGCTGCACCCTTCTCCTCATGACGGACCTATGTGAAGAGAAGAACCAGTCAGAGGATACATACTGGTGTGATGTAGTATGTTACTGGGTCTACTCTTTCTAATGAACACGACAGGTTGGTCAGAGGTGAAACTAACCTGCAGAACGACTTTGCCAATGTGCTTCCCCTGAGCCATATATCTGAATGCTTCCTCCACCTGATCCCTCTCAAACACCGTGGTCTTTAGAGGCTGAACCACACCTCCCATAATGCCTTCCTTCAGGAGCTGGGACACTTCCTCCCACTCCCGGTTACCCTCTTCAAAGAGAGCATCCAGCAGGATGCCGTGGAATGCTACATTCTTCAGGAAAAGAGCCATGCCTGGGGAGATCATGATGACAGGCTCGGACATAACCAGGGCCTCAGGACTAAATTTTGAGCAATTCTAATTTCTAATATTCATCTAAATGATATTTAAAGGAACATGTAATTACTTAGTTTATATATATTTTTAAGGCTACTTCTAAACTTAAAGGAGCAACTGACACTTAGCACACTTAGCACACTTAGCACTAAAGGCCTGAATGTGAAATCATGGAGCTTCCTACTGACCCAGCGGAGAGTTGTTGGACAGGTCGTATTTGCCAATCTCCAGGAATCGTCCGTGGCGGGCGAGGCAGCGGATGCTAGCCTGCAGCTTCTCCTCAGCCAGAGAGTTCAGCACCACATCCACGCCTGAATCACACATATAAATCACAATTAATCACACAAAGTGCACTTTGTGCGGTGGTGCTGTGATCTGAGAGTCTGAGTGGCTACTTTTTCACAAACACAACTCTTTCTTAATAAGCTCAAAGAAAACTGCAAAGCTGTGCTGTATGTATGTGCTTATGTATGCTGTGCTCATCTGTCCACTGTGTCTAGTTTAGTTCAAGCCACTTGAAGTAAACTGGACATTTAATCATCAAATCTTTATTTTGTTGCAGCTGGTGTAAAGCTAACCATGTGATCTCGGAAATACAGAAGAGAAAATATGTTAAAAATGTGAGTGGGAAAAGTTGACCTTTGCCATGTGTGTGGAGCAAGATGTGTTGTTCAAAAGAGGTGTCTCTGGAGTTAGCAAAAGACTCTGCCGAGAGCTCAGGGAACCTCTCCTGGAGGTAGGCCCGCTTCCCTGCCGAGCCTGGTGACACAACACAAAAAAAGAGTAGGGTTAAAAAGGCTTATTACATTTCATTTATTATTAATTATAACTAGGACTAAGTGACTTATAATACACTATATCTCAGAGAGTGAGACAGTATCTTTAAGGTTTCTCATGACTATAAAACACAAGTTATAATAATCATATAATTAAAAAAAACATTTAGATAGATAGATAGATGAGACTTTATTGATCTCTGGAGGGAAATTAAGTTGTTACAGCAGCATAACAAAAATAACACAACATTGCACAAGAAACTAGAAAAAATATGCAGTAAATAACAAATAAGCTAAACTTTAAATATAGAATATATAGAATATACAGAATAACCATAAAATGAAATGCACAGCAGTGTAATTAGGTCCTGCATCATGAATATCATGAAAAAGAAATGTTAACAACTCCAATAGGAGTATTACACTGTTTCTATTACTATTGCACAAGAAAAAAACTGTACTGTTAAGAATACTGTTATTATTGCACAAAATACTGTTGATATTTATTGCACATGAGAAAACTGTCATAAGCTATTGCTGTTGCACGAGAGAATCTGTACTGTTCAATATAAGTGGTCGTATGGGAGCACAGGAAAAAGAAACACAGCAGCAGTCTGAAGTCCTATGTGACGCTGTTGTTATACAGTCTGACTACTGTCCGGTAGCGTTCTTCTAGCGAAGGAGCTCCCCAGCATCCCCACTGCCTCATACAGGGGGTGAGAGGGATTGCTCCGAATGCTTGCCAGCTTGGCCAACATCCTCCTTTCTCCCACAGAGTCTACTGAGTCCAGGGGGCAGCCCAGGACAGAGCTAGCCCTCTTTACCAGTTTGTCCAGCTTCCTCTTGTCCCTGTCTGTTATAGTTAATGATAAAAGTGTATGGGTGGCGTACTTGCATCACTATGTCACTACTAAAATGTCTGTGAGTGCTGACGTGTCTTGTGAGTGAATACCAACCGACTGTAGTGAAGACTTTGCATTTCTTGCTGAGCGCTATGGCGATGGCGGCCTGGCCGACGCCCCCCGAACCTGAGTGGATGAGAACAGTCTCTCCTTGGCGGAGCCTGCCGCGCACCACCAGAGAGTAGTAGGCTGTGGCGTAAACCACTGGCACAGAGGCTGCCTGCTCCAGAGTCCTGCACACACACACACACAGATGCTTTAGTGTTATTTGCCATTATGTACTGTAGTATGCAACTGGTTGAAATTCACACTGTTTTGCTTTTGCTTTGTGACTTGGACTAAGCTGTGTGGTAGTTTGACCTGGCATTGCTCTGTCCAACACTTCAGTGCGGTGGAGAAGTCACCACTTTAATGACTGTCAATCACACATCAAAGGAGACACCCAGAAGGAGCAGTGTCCCCTATTTATTTTATATTCATTACACAAAGCATATGATCCGTTTAACACATATGATGTTGTCACACATTAAACTGCAGTAGTAGTAGGAAACAGTATATGAACTAGTTAAGCACCACTGCTTGCATATTTATACATTAATGCAATACTAAGGTACCCTTCTGCATTATGAATAGTTTTACTGTTGTACTTAAAGGTACTTTTTGTTGCTACTGCATCAATACCTCTACTTGTTATGGAATATTACTGTACTGTGGTATTGTTACTTTTGCTGAAGTAAATAGGTTCAATACTTGTCTGTCTCTGCTTTAGTTAGAACTTCCCTTGTAGTTACATTGCAAGTAAAGGCTTTGACCTCCCTCTTAAAATAAGAGGAAAACAGCCCAGTGATTCTCTGCTGCTCCATTGTTCAGTGTTGATTCAGCCTTGAAATCATACAGTTCCAGGAAGAACAACCAGGAAACAGGAACCTTTGGATGTGATCTATCGTTTCCTCAGACAGCATGATAGCTTCTGTGAGTCCAAACACACACACACACACACATGCATAGAATATTTAAATATGTGACACTGACCAGCTGGAGGGAACATCCCATAGGAACCGTTTGTCTGCATCAACATTTGTTGCCAGGCCTTTAGCAGGTAGCAGTCCCATCACACGCCGACCGATGGGGTCACGACCAGAAAACTCCATACCCAACATGCACTGTTGCAGAGCTAGGTCCCCTACACCATGTACAGTGAACAGGAAACGTTAGGTAATTGTGGAAGTTGGATGTGCAATTTGACAGCTGTTTCTATTTTTGTCTTCTACACAGACCTGGAATAGCGTCTGGTGGCAATTTGCCGGTGGCGAGCATTATATCTCTGAAGTTGAGCGAGCTATAGTAGACACTACATTGTAGCATGTTAGGGTTGGGGGCCACAGAGTGGCAGGGCGGAGAGGCAATCCATCTCAGAGAAGACAGGTCACCTCGAGTCAACACGTTGATGTAGGCCTGCTCTGTCAGCTCCTCATTTAGATCTGACAAGCACAAAACAGAAACACATGCCTTAATGGAAGTGTGAGCTGCTGGCACATCATACATCCTGAAAGGAAAACAAGTTCTTTGCTTTAATTTAAGTCTGCAAACTATGACGCAGTCGATAAAAGAGAAGAATAAAAAGATCCTTATACATAACCACTGTTGTGTTGTTTTACAATACATGTGCAAGTAATAAGTGATATTTCGGTACCGCGCGTGATGAGCTGGTGTCTGAAGACACCCCAGTGTCCCTCTCTGAACACGTTCATTACCAGATCCCTCTCCAGAACCGACTGCATGGACTTCTGGGTCGGCTGGAGGCTGGGTGATACTGAAGACTCGTTTAGATTGGACACAAACAAACAGCTGGGGACAAGGAAGGAGAAGACCAATTAAAAAAGGTCATTAAGAAAGGAAACACACTACACAACCATCACACTGACCACCACATAGATGAGTATCTACAATGAGACAATACCTACATACAAGTGGCTCACTAAATTAATTGTTATAATACACAAGTACACTGGTATTTACTACTAAAACCTGCAAATCCCAGAACATGACAGTGCAGTGCTACTAACTGACTACACTGCTCATTATGGTCCTTATGACAGATACAGAAAACATATAATCAATCAATAATAAACTCTTTCAATTACAGTATATTACAGTATAAATTCCAGTACAGTGACAACACTAGTACTGGACTATGTATGGCAGAGCACGTGTCCTACCGTATTCGGTTGCCACCTGGCTCCTGTCGCAGACAGTTGACCATTCCCACAATGCCACAGTTAGCCTGAGAGGCAGTCAACCACACTGGACAATCGGATGACTCTGCCATCATTGTCTGCCACAAAGATCCACACAGTTACTCACAGTTATGACTAATGTGACATCTGTAAATGATGATGATGAAGTCACACAGACACCTGAAGTACAGGACTTTCAATGTAAACGATTCGAACAGTTTTCTACACATTCATTCATTCACACTGTAGGACGTTTCAAAAGCCAGGCACACAGAGAAGGATATAGAACCCACCTTGAGTGTTTCCACCCATTTGTAGTCAGTACTGTCCACAGGAAGGAAAATGGGCTGTTTGCTTGGAGGTCGACATCGACAAAGAAAGAGGGCCGAGCCGTAAAAAGACTTCCTGACAGCCACCGGGCTGAGGGAGGCCTCAGAGAACACCTTCTCCCACTCAGCCTTGAGAGAAGAGTGAGATAATATCAGGAAAACATCACCTCCACTCCCACAATCAATGTGGTGCTAGCATCTCCTAGAGCAAGTTACTGATCAGCTCTGAAATTATTTCTTTGAGCTTCCAGTTTCAGGGGTGTTACAATCATGAAGACTGACAAAACTATGCTTCTATCAAACTGAAGCCCCATCACTGTGACATCTATAAGATGCACAGAAAGGATTAACCCTGTGAGCCCGTACGTATCATATATGATACCCACATTTCTGGGACTCATTGCATCACCATCAAGCATAAACTTTGCATTTAACCCTTTTAGATGAACTCTTATGCTCGTATACTGACTCCTGGTAGACACTCCTCACTTTTCTAAATGTTTTGACATGTGTGATACAAACAAAAAATATACTTAGAATTTTTTTTTTTAATTTTTTTTTTTTACATTTTGTCAAAGGGACAAATAAAGAGTTCATATTTGAAAAATTAGAGTTTTCTGACCATTCTTTCATAGTTCAGGTCTCACAGGGTTAAGAGTGATTAGAAGGATGAAAAACCTCACTAAGTTATTGTTAATTAAAACACTGTCTCCATTGACCTGTGTGAGTAGTCCTTGCTGGCTGCTGCTCTGACCAGTGCTGGAAAGGAAGGCAACTGTTTCCCCCAGAGTTTCTCCCTTCAGCAGGGTGTGGAGTAGAACAAACCCTCCTTGTTTGGCTCCAGAAGACAGATTTGCCATCAGCAGGCCAGGGTCCATCCTCAGAGGGCCCCAGGCGTGGTTACACACCACTAGGTCTGCCCCTCCTACTGCACCGCCAGGAACTGGGCCCATCAGGGGATCCCACTGAGCTGCAGTGACTGCCAGCTCCTCCAGTTTGGCTTGGTGGGGGGTCAGAAGATCCAGGTTGGTTGCCGTGGCTGTGTAGTCTACGTGTAGCATGGGCTGGATGTTGAGGAGAGGCACCACGCGAGAGAAGAGTTGGCCATCGTTGGAGAGAGCCTGACAGGGGTTGGAGAGGTGAAGAGGGTTGGAGAATGAAGCATAATTCATCCATTCTGCATCTGGATGAAATTTGAAAGATTGTTTTTCTATTAGACTTTCCTCTAGTTTTCAGTCTTACCTCCAGGACTTTGATCTTGCCGGGCATGCTGTTTTCCATGGTGATGTCCAGGAAGTGTCTGAGGGCAGGGTTATCTAGCAGGCCCTGCAGCAGGCTGTCCTGCAGCAGACATGCCCTCTCCTTCTCCACCGTCTGCTCCAGCTCAGAGTGAAGATTCCCGTTCAGTTCCAAGCTGCAGAGGAGGGACAACAGCCGCACCAGGCCGGGCTGAGAAGACTCAGTGCTGGGAAGAGGGCTGTCTGACTCCCCTTGTAGCCCAGGGATGGAGAGCTTGACACCGTGAGGGGCAAGCTTTTGCTGCAGTCTGTGAATTAAACCTGGATGGAGAGAATGGGATGAAGGATGAGAAGGACACACAGAGGTAGATGATACAAAAAAGAAAGTTTTTTTTTTAGGATTTTATAAATGCATTAGTTTCTTTTACTGCAACAGAAATAACATTTGACTATACAGAACAACTCAAAGGTGTTCAATATAAAGAAAATGATAAAACATTGTCATAAGAAGATGGTGTTAGTAATAAAAGAAATGACAACAGACATAATAAACATAAATTGCCTTCAAATCATCTTAATCGATATAGTAAAAAAAGAGAAATGATACTGAAAACTATTTTTGACAAATATTTTTAACACTATTTCATTAAATGTTTCCATTAATGTTAATGTTCCCACTCAGTTCACTGTAATTCACTCACAGGTATGTGTAAATGTAGTGTGTTTTTACATTACTGTAATTAAAATAAATATTAAAATAGTGTAAGGTGTATTAAATATTTTTTTAAATAGCTTCAAATATGATCCAAATTCCAACTGTCAACTGAAGTGATATAGGCACAAACCAGAGAGAGTGTTAATCTGTTTACCTTTGCAGAGCCTCAGCTGCTCTGCATGTTTCCCATTGGCCGTCAAGCACTCTGTCTCCACATAGGGAACAAACACAAACTCCTCCAGGGTGGGGGGACTCTGCTGCTGCTGCCGACGTGGGGCCACAGTGGCATGCAGACCGCAGATCTGGACTCCACCAGCAACAATGTTGTCAAGGCAGCGGTTTATGTGGACATCCACAGCTACGGAAATTAGAAAAATTCAATGTGCAGTTCAGTGCTTACATAAGATCTCACACACACAATTTATCAATTTTATAGGAGAAGCGGATTCTAAGCCACTTTTCAGGAGGACAAACAAGGCCAAAAGCTTGAGCTGAGCTAAGAAATACCAGCAATGACTGGAAAAAGTCATGTCATGTCATCATCTGCCGCTTATCTGGGTCCAGGCCCAGGTCGCGGGGGCAACTCCCGCCCAGTCCAGTCAAACTCACAACCCCGAGAGATTGAGTCGCATGCTCTACCAACTGAGCTAACCAGGTGGCACTGGAAAAAGTCTTGTTTTACTAATGAATAAGTGTGTGCATGTGTGTGTGTGTGTGTGACAGAAAAGCATGTGTCTGATTGTGTCTGTCTTTGAACAGACTGATAACACACACCTTGCTTTCCATCGGCATACTCGCAGATCTTCTCTGGATGGACAGCTGGATCAATGCACACTGAGCGGATTCTGGTTGGCAAACGCAGACTGCGGCCCGACAGCCCGACCACGAGCATCTGCAGCATGGTGTCCAGGAAAGTCACCCAGTTTCCTGTCCACAGCAGCCTCCCGCTGTCTCCTGAAAACAGACAATCACATAACAGCAGCCCATAAGCAAAAACAGTGTAGCACCAGATCACTAACTTAGAGCTGGGAGATAAATTGAAAAATATATTATAATTAAAAAATATTACTATTACTTCTGTCTTTTAACTACTGTCTTTCCTCTCCTGTGTTTCGTCTTTGTAATATAATGGAAAAAACACAGACACAACAACAGATGTAACAGTAAAAACAAAAACTTTAAAAAGGTTTCAAAAACAACACACACTGTTACCTGCATTGTTGGACTCCAGGATGCCTTGGAAGGTCTTCCCATAGTCATAGCCGCGCAGTCGCAGCTCTTTGTAGATATCATGTGCTGTAAGCTTCATTTTGGGGTCTTCATCATTGCTGGCAGCTTTCCGACTTATCTGACTATGGAATGATTCAAGGCCTGCATCCTCTAGAATGCTCACCTTACCTGAAAATCATGCTTAACATGTGAGACAAACATTCTCTCTGGTGTTGTCCATGGTTTAACTAGCTATCTTATTCTGTTTTATTATGGACATGTGAATTTGTTCTAGAAAAAAAAACCCACTGTTCAAAAAAGTTTAATATCTGGAAGAACAGATTTTTCAAAATGATCCAATGGCTGTGGATGTCTTGCCTGTGTGGTATCAAAATGTCCAGAAACAGAAACATACAAATACTACATACCACTGACAGCCAGGTTCCCATTCTCTGAAACCTCAAACCTGCTAGTGGCAGGCATGAGATGCACTTCCAACTGGACAGAGCCTGACAAGAACAGAGAGGTGAGGAGAAAAGACAGACAACGAGACAAAAACAGACCAGCGTTAAACAGGAAGTTAAGCATAAACTCCAAAGCCCTGTGCCCATGCCGCTACTGCTCCACTCTCACCGGTCTTTGGTAGAATGGTGGCTCTGTGGATGGTGACATCCTCGAAAGTTACAGGGGTGACGTCCATGACAAGCCCCAGACTTCTCACAAAGGTACGCCAGGCCAGTACCAGATAACCCGTGGCCGGGTAGAGGACACGGCCATCAATGCAGTGTCCAATCAAGTAATAGTCTGCAGACTCTGGGTTAATGTCTGATGTTGGTCAAAGAAGTTGTGGACATCAACCACAGCAAATGGTCACATGAAATTAAAAACCACAGTTTAGCTTTCTTTCTTAATATGACAAAAAAGGACAAATGCAGAGTTGAGTCGCTTTTTTAATCCAGATGTTCACTTCTTACCGATGTTATAGATGGTGGCAGAATTGGATCCTCCTGAGCCAGAGGAAAAATGCTCCACCTTGGGGACATCCCAGGTCTGGGCATGGTCCCAGTGCACCAATGGGGAAATCAAAGGGGTACCAACCGGCACAGGGTACTTCACTGCTGGGCACAGGCCATTACCATCTACACTGATGCTAAAGAGGAGCATCAAAAAGAATTTGCATATCAGCGATCACAAACTCCTTCCAAGAGTGTTGAAAGCCCATCTAAACCAACACATCCCCATCAACTACACTAATGCATCAAAAGTGTCTAAATGCAGAGAGAGTGAGGCATTTACTGACCCATTCATGTAGATTTTGCCAATGTTTGAGAGGAAGAACTCAAGGTTGTTGCTGTGGCCTCTCTTCATCAGGGGGAGGATGGAACACGTGTGCTTCAGACTACGCTTCAGGATGGCCTGTGCAGGAAACATGCAGGAAAAAGCTGAAGTTCATAATACGCTGGTTCCCAAACTTTTTTAAACCATCAGACCTCTTTACAGAAATTTTCTTTCATGGCACCTCCTGAGCCATGAAAGAATAACTCCTAATAAGTCTACTTATTAGGACTCCCACCTCAAGACTACTCTTGAGGTGGGAGTGTTAATAATCCTAGTTTAACTTGGAGCATGATTCCTATGAGGGATTCTGAGACACTTGTGAGAATTAGCCTGGATGTGAGTCTAGAGCCTGTAACTGTGGCCTATGTTATCAAACATTAGTGCATTTCCTGCAAATTTAATGAGAAGAATGTTGCTACAGTATGAAATTAAATGCAAAATAATCAACGAAATCCAATAAAACTGTCCCTTTTAAAGAAAAATACTTTGTCTTTCCTGTAAAAGGGACAGTTTTCTGCACCATTAAACCAATATAACACATAACAGGACTGATGATTGACTTTCTAAGCAGCCAGTAAAGGGCTCACACACCTGACAGATGAAAAAAGCTGTCAAAAGTACAGCAGCTGGGATGTGAGCTATTATCTACCTGCAGCAGAGCATGAGGAGCTATCTCCACCACCACAGCATTTTCAGGAACCAGACTGAGGCCCTCCTGGAACAGCACAGGGCTCACCAGGTTGTTAACATGGTAGTCAGCTGAGCTGTACAGAGCCAGAGGAGAGTGCCACTCGGACTGAGGGATGCTGGTGCTCACCCAGCGGGGTGAACGCTGCCGCGGCTCCTTGATCACCTACATACAGGACAACCCTAATTATAATCAATCAATTAACGCAAAATAAGCCAATATGTATGACATGACAAAAATAACATAATACATCAAATATTGCATTTCATATATTACTACACCAAATAGTAGTGGGAATGTGTTCCCCATCTACCCAGTAGCTGTCTCAGGAGCTGTCACAGCTTCTCTTTTGTGTGCTGTTGAAACAAAGCAGAGCTATGTACCTTCTTTAGAGCAGCCAGCAAGGCAGGAGCGATGGAGGCCATGTAGTAGGAATGGAAAGCGACGCCGGCACTTCGTACCTCTTTTGCAAACACTCCCTGCTCCTTTAGCTCAGACACAAATTTACTGATTGCCTCCTGATGAAACACACACACATCACATCTTTCAAATCACAAGTCCCTGCATCTGGATGACCAGTCAATGTAATGCTTACATTAGATCATACAGTTGATATTATGCTTGTGCCACCTGACTTTCATTTTACATATTTTAAAGAACCCTTAAAGCATGTTACTGCAACGTTAGTTAACAAGTAGCTGTTGGTCAGGTACAATGTTCTTCCTTTTTCTCTTCCTCTTGTCCTCTGTCACAAATAAGTTAATATTTCAATATAAAAGATTCTGTAAGTTTGCTGACTAGTTTGATTAACTATGAGCAAAATTTTCCACAACACTGCTGTCCTACCTGTAACATTCAGCAAACGCACTGATAACATTTACAGTGTGCACATTAAAAGTATGTGTATATTACAACTTTCCAACGGCAAAGATTCCAAATCCCGCTGAATCAGTATAGTTACAAAAACCAACAAAAACTTCCCAGACTGTGTTAAATCCATGTTCTCTATATTAATGTGGCAATAAAAGACAAAAGTCTGATAGAATGTCTGACCTGAGGACCAGAGATGGTGACAGTGTCCTCAGCGTTGTGGCAGGCGGGGACGACCCCCTGAGGACACTGAGCAGTACACTCCTCCCAGGTCAAGCCTGGAATACAGAAAGGTAAGAGATGTGCACTGTCCTGTCTTATGGAAACACACAGAACTGAATGAGAACTGTCAAGCTCCTTGTCTTTCTTCAAGAGGTGATTCTTATCTGAACCGTTCTCTGACTTATCTGCGTTATTGCTATCCACCCATAAGAAGTTGGGGAAGTTTGTAACAAAAGGAGTGAGGCAGGTTTCTTCATCGTTTAAATCTGACTGGTATGTGTGGGCACTGAGCACCACTTTTTTTCCCTATCAAGTTAGCCCATCAAGTTGTGCTTCTTCCTCTTCTAAGTCTTGCTAACCTGGATTTTGCTAGCCTTGCTGGTGCAGAACATCTTGTTTCTTTATTGTTCCCACATGAATAAGATTCATAGACCTTTATCACAGCAGACTGCAGTATAAAATTAATAACATCATTCGTTTGATGCTGTGAAAGATTAATGTTTGACTTTGGTTCAAGTTTGTCCATAACCTCTCCTTTATTCAATGCTCCCTATATATCAGACACTCAGCAGTTTGCCCCAGAAGTAAAGATTTGACTCAGAAGCCCTCGACACGGACTTGAGATGACTGAATCTGAACACACCAACAAAGCTGAGGCTTGGCCTGTATAATATCATGTATTTTATTTTACAACGGATTCCTTCCCTCTGGACAGTGTGCTTATTTCAAGAAAACAAGATGATGAAACATGGTAAAGAACCACTGCTCTCCCTCTCTTACCGACTGCAGCCATGCCTCCTGGAGGAAGGTTGGCCTCCTTGATGCAGCGGCCTCTCCAGTAGGCAGCCAGGATGGCCTCAGTGTGACTGAGGGAGCCATCAGCATAGCCACAGGCCAGTTCTCCTACGGAGTGCCCTATGATGCCGTCAGGCTGCAGACCCATCTTAGTGAGCAGGTCAATCTGAGCGATCTGTAACAAGGTGAGCCACAGAAAACACACTAAGTTGAAGATAACAACTACACAAACCCTAACCCTACTATCAAAAAGAAATCTGTGAATTTGGTGATTCAAAATACAGACACACTAACTTCACTGAAGTCCAACAACAATACATGCTATAAGCATCCAGTGGCATTGAGTTAAATTTTATTATCAGTACAGGGAAAATGATTTAATGCCTTATTATCATCTCAACCTGACAACTGCAACAACGACTTTGAGGGCCCTGAAACTATGGATGTGGAAAATAAATTTAGACCCTGGAACGTCTGGTTGAAAAAGAGGAGATTATTTGAGTTCCTGAAGTGGTTCATGGGTCTCTGGAAAAGTTCCAATGGCGAGAGAGTCCTACCCTGTAGTCTGTATGAAAATACACCAATTTGCCCATGGTTTGCAAATGCCTTGCTTCCCATACCATGCACCATGTTTCCACTCTACCTGTATGGCAGCGAGGCCAACAAAGGCATGAACAGTGTCTTCAAAAGTGGTGTCGTCAGCCTCCATGAGCAGACGAGACACTACCAGGCCGGTGTCCTTAAGGGCTACGTCTGACCGCAGGATGGACTCTCTGAAGTCTGGCAGCTGCATGAGGCTGCGGCCCATACCTGCCCACTGTGTTCCCATTCCTGTTAATACAATCAACTGTCACACACCTTAATCCAGTAATACGTCAGTTACTGAAAACACCCATCCGTCCAAGGACATCTGACTTTATCAATAGTTATCTACCTGTTGGATAATTTGTTTGACGACTCACCTGAACAGATAAACCAGAGCGGCCTGGTAGAGGTCTGCACCTGCTGCACTTCTGTGACATCGCTCTGAGAGTCAATCAGAGTGTAGCCTCGATAGGGCATGCTGGCAGGGGGAACTCCTGAGATCTCATTCAACAAAGACAGGAAGCTGTCATCTGCACTGTGTTCCCTCCCATTTTGGAGCATGCTGTTCACTGCAGCCTCTGTGCGCCCACAGGCTTGAAGCACCCTGGGAATCGTCCTGGGCGGCATAGTTACGTCAGCTGGTTTCTCGTTTGGACGAAGAATCACATGAACATTTGAACCCCCGAATCCAAATGAGTTGATGCCTACTATGCCTCCTCGGATGGGAATTGGCCGGTCGACGACTTGGACCCGCCCATCGGTGAGGGCGGGAATGTCGGGGTTAGGACTGTTGAAGTGCAGGTTGGGAGCCCAGACTCCTCGCTCCAAAGAAAGCAACACCTGTTTGAGGTAAAACAACCGATAAAATAATGACGAGATGGAAAGCTGATTTTTATTATGGCTGAAAAAAAATAGTTCCATATCAAGTCCCTTTCTCTATCAAGTCCTCATGCAAGCACTTGGTTCTTTCCGAAAATGTCCAGCCTTGGACATTTAACAGTAGGTTCCTTGTCCCTAAAGCTCAGCAAAAAAAGGGAATAAACCCACTGTATTAAGGAGGGGATGACAGGCGCCTTGGGAGAGCCGATCACAAGTGGACAGCTCTAAGCACAGGTGTGAATACACCTAAGATCAACAGAGATCAAATCTCTCAGACCACATTCGGAGGTGGTCAAGCTGTCATTCTCACCTTTGCCAGGGCAGCCAGACCAGAGGCTGGTTCTGGATGGCCCATGTTAGATTTGGTGGAGCCAATAAGCAGAGGCTCTCGCTTTGATTGACAGAACACACTGACAATGCCATTCACTTCCTGTGGGTCCCCAACCTGCGAGTAAAGAACAGAAATGCCGCAGAGGTAAGACACTCCAAGTGAGTGACATTAGATGTGTGCGTAAAGGTGACTTTTTCACTTTCTGTGCATTCACCTTTGTTCCAGTACCGTGGGCTTCAATGTACTCCACCTGCTCAGGAGCTATATTCACCTCCTGGTAGAGAGAATGAACCAGCCTCTGCTGCATTTCACCCGAGGGAAACGTTACACCTGAGGGACCAAGGCGAGTGTGAGAGGACATGTACACCATACAACAAATGCTGGGTAACTGCTCCTCTACTCACACAATCACATCACAGAACTTCACAAGCTTTGTTTCTGCTTAAATCTGCTTTTTTTGAGTTGTAACCAAATATGACATTTGTGTGGCTGAAAGAATGTGGAAGTCAAGCTGCTACTTGAGTGTATTTTAGCTATCTCTGTTCTTTAGCGATGTCATCACTATCAATTTGGTCAGAGATACTAGACAACCAGTCAGGTGATCAAATAGGTTATAAACAAACCAACATTTTATCAAGATTATCTAAATCACTGAAAGTGAGAGCATGTGTGGTGATAATAATCCCTCACTGCACACTGCCACAGTAAGCAGATCCAATTGTCATGCTTCTTGCCCCTTCAGGCTTCTTTTTAGTGATGCCACTGTGTATAACTGTACCATCAATACAACACAAATAATCCACAGGACTGAAATTGAGCTGAACAATCAGCTGAACAATCAGTTGAGTAAGTAGCAACTAAAGATGTCAAATAAATGAAGTGGTGTAAAAAGAAGAATCTTTCTCTCTGAAATGTAATGAAATAGAAGTGTGAAGTACTAAATGACAATATTAAAGTACCTCAAATTTTTATTTTGCTGTCCTGCATACTTATGTAATTTACTTACTTATTCAATTTATTTTATTGCTAATAGTTTTTTTCATTAATAAGGGAAAGCGGGGAAAAAAGGTCTTTGGAGAACTATCAGAAATTCTCATTTTGTTCTCTGCTGTTGGAAGGGAGTGTCTGTGTCTGTGGTTGACTGACAGCAGCTGAGGAGTGTGTCTGTGTTTATGTTTGACAGCAGATAGCAGGCTGAGATCTGGCAGGGGAAGAGACGAAGTAAACAAACCTGTGCTGTAGCTTAAACATCATGCTGTTAGCAGTGGTACTGAAGAGCAAAGACTACGCCAGCCAGCCACATTTTTCTCTATTTTCTCACGTTACAGAGCAAACAATTAACTGATTTATCAAGAAAGAAATGTGCAGATTATTTAAATTTCAAGAATTTCAAGTCTAGCATCTGAAGAATCAAGGCTGCAATAACCAAATTTCTCTCTGAGATGACACAGTATCTGAACTTGTCATCTCATCTCACTTGACCATCTCTATAGGTTCAGTGAAGTTTTTATGCTGAATGCAGCATGAGTGTTTAGAGATTGCAGGCTGTTAGCATGCCTCCTCACCTTGCTCTTTGTATCCGTCTGTGTTGTTGCCAGCGTTGATCACTGTAGCGTAGACCCTTTTAGCCACCGATCGCTTGGTCAGCAGCACCGCCACCGCTGCCTCTGAACGACAGTATCCATTTCCTGACCAACAGAATGATATAAATTTAAACCTAATATTGGCACACACATACACATACATACTCAGAGGGCATCAACAAGTGTAATATATAGTTTACTCAATATCACTCTAAGAATTTCTTTTACCTGATGAGTCGAAAGACTTGCAGGTCCCTTCAGGGCTGAGCATACCCAGTTTCATGAACTGCACTGAGGTGTTTGGCTTGAGCAGCAAGTTGACTCCCCCCACCAGAGCGGCGTCACATTGGCCCTGCCGAATGGCGTGGAAGGCGTTTTCTAAAGCCAGCAAGCTGGAGGAGCAGGCAGTGTCGATGGCAGTGCTGGGGCCTGGAGGAGGACAGGAGGCTGGATTAGAGCTACAAACTACATCAGTAGAGAAGGAGAGCCAGGAGCATGTGAGGACATCCAAAACAAGGAATACTTCAGGCAGACTAAATTCCATTCACTTCCACCTAGAAAGGACAGTGCACATCTCTGCTAAGGCTGAACAATCCTCATAATGTTAATGTTTATAACAGCGAATGCTTCTAATAGTTAAGCACCTGCATCTACATCCAGGTCAACTTGAAAATTGAGCAGCTTATTTAATTGATATTCACTGAAAAATAAAGTAGAATTCATATTATTTTCCAACTTCCATGGCTTCTGCAGCTGCAGCACGGACTGAGGAGCAAATGCAGCGGAAGAAAAAAAAATGAGTGAGCATGAACGCCACAGAGCAGTAACAAGATATGTGGTGATATGTGGCCTTTCAACCCTTCAACACAGTAGAACGGCCATAGTTCAGGTTTGATAGATAATTATCTTAGTTTCTATTAGAGTCAGTGTCATGCTTGTCCGGTAATTGGTCCATAAATCACAATTTAAATTACCAATTGTGTTATCACCAAAACAAGAAGAAGCTTGAGTCTAAAATATCAAGTACAGATGTTTTCATTCTCCACCAAACACGTTAAAAAAATCTATAAGGGATTTGGAACTGATTCATATTTGATAAAATGTTATACTATCTATGAGTATCTTATATTGCATAGAAAGGCACAAGTGTTAAAGAGTTATGGCCACACCTACAAGACTTTGGGGACCAATTACAGGACAACAATAGAGCATGTAAAAACAGCTTTATTCACATATGCTCTGTAAAACTAAAAGATTATGACTGTAGGAGGAGGAGAAGGATGAAAGATTAAATTCATTTTCGATTCAATTTTATTTAAAGATCATCTCAAACCAAAAAATCCAGGAAAACTTTGTAGCATCTTAACTGCAGAAGATCTGAGCTCTAAGGTAAATGGCCACATGGTAGAAGCAGCACATCTGGATCCAGATGTGAACTAATGGAAAGGGCAGTTCACAACAGCTTCCTCTCACATCATCATTTTGCCTCAGCATCCACTGACTTAATGTTTCCTGTAGAGCCATCTTTCACATAATCACAAATAAAATTTCATGATGTAATTCTGAATCAATATATAACAGCAACAAGTGGTGCACGGGTGAAGAAACAGCACAGTGAGCTGATATTGATGAACGGCCATTTAACAAGGACTGATATAGACAAACTCTTGATCTGGTTTATGGCAGTTCGAAACCTTAAGTAGCAAATTAAAAACAGCTAACACTAAGAAAATACGAGATATAAAACAGTCCAACAGCTAGAATTTCAAGAGCTAGTGATAATATTAAATGTGAGCATTTTCCCTAAGTGTGGAAAAGCTATATTCATGTGTGTGCTGTCATGCCAGTTATAAGTCTGGGATGTGGAGGTGGGCCCAGAGAAGAGCAAAACCAGGTAGTGACCAGTGTGCTATGTGAGAAACATTCATTGGAATGAACAGGTCTTCTTGAAGTTTGGGATCTAGTTCTCATAATATAATAATGGTTTGAACAGGAAAAATGTTCAAATATCTGGTGACACCCCCTCCTTAGTTTGCTAGTGTGTGTATGTGTGTGTGTTTGAGTGATGGGGTTTTATCAGACCAGAATCAAACTTTTTGTTTGAAAGAATGAAAGCTTATGTTGGGTGTGGATGTGTGTGCATACCACTGAAGTCAAAGAAGTAGGACAGTCTATTGGCCAACATGGCGCGCTGGCAGCCAGTCATGCTGTAGCCCAGCAGCTCCTCTGGATCTCTGCTGAATGCCTCACCAGCCTCAGAACCGCTCACCCCGATGTAAACGCCAGTCTTACTGCCACGCAGCGCGGCAGGGTTCAGTCCTGTGTCACAACATTTCACTGTTTTTAAACCATTCTCTTCGTGTTTCATCAGGTAGCCTCACTCAGATCTTTAAAATTAACCCCAGAGTTTTAAAAAACCTGAGAAAATACTAGCAAACATTTATTTTATTTCCTTTCCCTCTTCACACTGTTTCCTCACCTCCATCCACAATAGCCTCATAGGCAATCTCCAGCATGAGACGGAGCTGGGGGTCCATGGTGTTGGCCTGTTTCGGATGGACTCCGAAGAAGCCTGCATCGAAGTGACTGATGTCCTTCAGTTTACCATTCCTCTTTGGAAGACCATACAGACCTAGAGTAGGAGCGAAGCATGGCAGAAAAGTCATTTTCAAAAGAATTCCTCAAAAAGGAAGTGGTTCAGTTCATTTTGACAAAATGTCATAAAATCATCCAACATACGTTCCTGAGATTCAGTTTGAAAATAGGGAGACAGGTGATGTGGCATTGCTTTAGTTAATCATAGTCATAATAAAGTTTTGACACTTAAACTATTAATTTGGACCAGTTTTGCAAAGAATAATGTTACAGGGAGGAACAGTAAAAACAAGCAGTGGCCACACTGCTTCTTGTGATTAGTGATTAGAGGAGGAGTTTTCTTCAGTTTGAATGAACTGACACCTTAAGATGCATGATCTAAGAGAGCAACACCTTTCTACAAAGACCATTCGTGCTGTGCCTGCATCACAGGCTCTGATGACAGTGATGCAGGCACAGCATTTACAATAAAACATCTCCGAAAAGACAGCCGGATAGAAGCCAGGCTGTCAGGCAGTGAGATGGTTCAGCTTTTTTCTAATGTAATTGCTAGGATGCTAACACATTCCTTTGCTATTTTACTCACACTATTCAACGATCTATATTTTGCTTTTATTGGTGATGGTGATGTATTGATTGTTCAATGGCAATGGATGAGAGAAGTAGTTATATACAGTTCAGTTAAAAGTATTATTTCTAATTCCACTCAAAGTATTACACCATTATCTGTTAAGGTAGCTACCAAAGAAACCACCAGGGGGTGCTGCTCCCTAAGCCACACATTAATAAAAAATATCTAATTCAAACAACAGAAATGCAACAAGGACCAGCTCCTGCACATAACTCCCTCCTTCCTAACAGCACAAACTTCCCTTTAATTTCTGTTTCAATTTCTGTTTGTGTGCAGATCTAAACAACACAAGATACAATATATTAGTGAGTTTTAGGGGAGTTTGCAGCCTTTTTAATACTGTGGGGTTAGTTTTTAAGCTTCAAAGAGCCTCATCAAGCATAACAATATCAGATACTACGTTTCTGAGGTGGGGCTAATTACAATAACTTCCGTCTTGTCTGAGTTCAAAAGCAGAAAATTACTTGTCATCAAGGGCCTTATGTCCTTAAGACAGGTCTGAAGCTTAGTTAACTGATTGATTTCCTCTGGCCTTACTGACAAGTACAACTTGGTATCATCCGCATAACAGTGGAAGTTTATGGAGTGCTTCCTGATAATGTTGCCTAAAGGAAGCATAATATAAGGCTTTGAGACAATTTTGATGGTGGAAGGAGCTATATAAATAAAATTGTACATGTTGACGTGTACAAACTGAAGCTTCCATTCTTAATGTTAAACTAACAACAAGCTGACTCCAGCTCAGCATACAGACGTCAGATCTGTCTCATCTCCCTCTCAGAAAGACAAAATGACAAAATATTTCTTTAAAATAATATTCTGTGGTCTCTATTTGAAAAGCCATTAAATAAGGATGGAATAAAGTACAGTGAATCTTTCATCTTTAATAAAGAATGTTTAACATAATGAAGGGTCACACTCCTACCTTACTGAACTGGTGTAATCAGTAATTTCCCACTTGCAGTAAACTGGTTCACATCCAGTTTCTGTGATTTTGAAATAGTTGGGCTGTGACAGTCACTGAGCCTGAACACAGACTTACTTCTATTTGGACATAACTGATGTGCAATACAATATTCCACATAAAGAAGACATATGTTATTTCCCATTGTTCTTTTTTTCCGCTGTCACCATCCCTCAGGCCGTCAACCTCTGGTTGCTTTCTCTGTTTCCCTTTCTATTCTCCCTACTCTCCCTTGATGCCTGGTGTGTGGTCTCAGCAGTGTCAGCTGGTTCAGTCCAACTCTTTCAGAACATGAATGTGAGCTTGAGATGGTTGCCAGACACTGAGGGATAGGTCTTTTATTCACAGAGAGGGAAAAATGCAAGCAAGAGATGAAGGATGGGAAAGAGCAGAGATGAGGGAGAAAAAAGGTAAGTTATCAAACCATGAAAATGTGAAATGTAGAAGTAAAACAGGAATAAGGTGGAATGATACAGAATACTGAGGTCAGCATTTTATTTATGCCTTTTTCCTATATCCTTTTTGTGGATCAGGATGAGCCAACGACAAGCACTCACTGAAAGCAATGTTAAGGAAAAGGGTAAGGCCATGTTCAGACCCAGTTCATCTCTATTTGGAAAAACACACCCCTCTCATTCAGTTGAATGAGGCCAGGAAACTAAATTTTTGGTGCCAACCCAGAGAGCTGTGGGAAAACAATGCAGGAAAAAAACAGGTTCAGCTTTTGCTGCCACCCACAGAACCATCATGACACCACACTGACCCATCAGATACATGCAAGCACACATTCCTGGTGGATTACTTTGTGTTTCTATAGACACGTGTCAGACATACAATGACAATAAAACATACTGACTATAGGAAACTCTGCTTACTGTCCTACCTTGTTTGGAAAATGACTTCCTGACAGGAGCATTAGAGACAACATGTTTGTCTAATTCATTAGTTAAACAAGTCTCAGCGTGAACGTCGTTACGAATTTAATCTGATAAATGAGGCTGGTAAGAAGTCATCAAAACGTGACTGTCAGAATTATGTTAATGGTCAAGCAATAATTGATTGCAGCAGCCATCACTGTGGTGGGGATGCTGCAGAAGGACTAGGCTGATTGATATTGTTAGCCTGACAGAGCCAGGCTAGCCAGGTTTCCCCCTGGTTCCAGCATTTATGCTAAGCTAGGCTAACCACATCCTCACTGCAGTACTGTGCCCTGTGAAGTTTCCTTGGAAAAAAAAAGGCCTTTACATTTAAAAAAAGTAGGTTTGCATTGAGTCCTACTCAACAAAATGCACTGTGTGTGTTTGAGGTCTAACAAACCTGTTGAATGCATTTTGTTCACAAAACGTGCTAAGCCAGTTTTGGTTTCTTTTTGTTTGTTTTTTTACATTTTGAAACATTCTTTGTTTGAATATTTACTAGCCCGCACTCTTCTTCTTCTTCCCTCCCTTTGTTTGCGCATTGCTGTGGTTCTTGGTGTTTTACAGCCACCTGTAACAGTGTGACATCATTGGCAGGAATGTGTATCACACCACCAGCGCGGGCACGCATGCATGTGCACAAGACAAACACTACAAGGATCCAGTTATACAGAAACTTCTCAAAAGCACTGCCAGTGGTCAAAAACTCCACGGGGAACCTTTCACACATAAACATGAAATAAATATACTGACCTATTCCTTTAATGATTATGGTGATACAATTATAAGGGACGGGTCACGTCTCCTGGAAGTTTGGATCAGGAGGTTGGCCCCCTGCACATCCTCCATCCTTTAAGTTCTCTCTGCTTCTCTTACGATTCTTTTCTGTGGTGTTACTGAACTGATCTGCCAAATTTATTTCAACAGATCGCAGTGAACAGAATTATTGTACTTGATGTATTGTTATTGTACCTGATGTACAATCATTCTGGGGCATTAGAATTTATGCAAATGCACTGTTGCCAATAAAGTTGAAATTATTTTGTTTTCCGACACATTCCTCTTTTTATTCCTATTTATACACATCAGTAATCACATTGGAAGAGACTGATCAATAAAGTTTTCAGAAGATATACACTTTATCTATACAGAATAAATCACATTGTCATAATCATTTCATGAGAAGAGGTAAAATATGTTTTATTTCAATGTAATGGGCAACAGTGTAATTATAGATGTTTTTATGGCTCCCTCACACCCATTCTGATCTCTAAGCAAAAAGCATAATTGAAGTATCTATTTCTGTTAATTGTCAATTTTGTGTCAATCACACTCTGTCATGCTCTGAAACCATAATTAATCTATAATCCGTCTTGGAGCAGCATTCATTATATTTTTATCAAACTGTTACTTATTTCATGTGACAGTTGAGATGCTGTGCTTCATGAGTAATTTGCTGTCCCCCTTAATACATGAAGGACACATGTAGACACATTTGAACATGCCTCTATCACTTATCAGTCTGACTCTGACACACAAAACCACAAATCTCTCCACTGCCCAGCCAGTTTGAGAGAGGGAGTGAGACTAATCTCCCATTCAGGAAATACTGATGGCCTGTATTCTTCTTTAGAATTGTATGGTGAAATCTTACAAGCTGCATAGGACAATAACAGAGGAAAGATAGCGAGGTAGTTAAGTATTTGATAAGAAGCCGTAAAATTAACAACTTAATGGACAGCTCCTGAGAGCCTGATAACTGTGCTAGCTCCTGTAGTTTACAACTCCAGTCATGATATTTCCTGTCCCTCCTGTACTCTGCCAAACCATATGGTAAAATCCAGTCTGACGGCACCTGGAGCCAAAAGTCACTGAGCAGTGTGATGTATACAAAAATACATAAATAAATAAATAGAGCATCCCTGCCCTCATCCTCACCAACTGTTATAAGAGGGCAAAGTTATATAGAACTTCAGATGTGATCAATCAAACAACCAATTATTTGTACCACAAAGAACGGAAACAAATGTCTGAAAAATCAAACAAATCCAATTAGGTGGGGTCTCACCTGGTGTCCACCGCCGGTCGTCCTCTGTCACCATGTCCACACCATTAATAAGGTTTTCCCAGAATTCCTCCAGATCGTTGGACTCGGGCAAACGGCCCGATATGCCCGCTATGACTATCTCATCCATGTTGAATTGCTGTTAACAGAGTGAGTGAGAGAGAGAGGTATATCAACAATAAGAAGGGAACACATTTCATACACTCTGTGATTAATGTGATCATCACTGTATTGGTTGATCCAATCACATGGAAATCAAGTCCAGGTCTTGGTTTGATCTTTCCAGCCCCTGTTCAGCCAGTATCTGGAATAAACTCTGCCACCAATCAATTCAAATTCGTGACATTCTTCACATTTCTGGGGCCTTTTTCACCAAGTCTGCAACTTGTAAGCTGCAATGTGCAACATGAGATCAATTCCTCTCCTGTCAAAATTAACACGTCACTAATCAAAAAAACACCATACTCTGAGAGCGGTGGTCACAGGTCGCTGCTGAGAAAGGGGACCCTGGTGCTTTCTGAATAATCCTGACTTAAACACTAACAACACAAATGATGTTGGCTCCTCAACATCCTGCACAGTGTCTTTGTAGCTTTAGATTGTATCATGTCTGAGATCATCTCTTTAAATACACCACTAAACACTACATTTTTTTTAAATAATAGCAAAGGTTTATGATTCTCTGCATCTAGATCCCGATCTGCATGAAAAAAATACCCTCTCTAGGAATTTTAAGAAATTCTCAGAAATATAACTTGAATTTCTGAATCTACCGGTATGTGTATTTTCCTAATCGGCTAATAATGAGGATAGCTGGTTCACTGAACACAAGCACGACTAGCAGTCACGTTTTATCAGTGCATCACTCAATATATTGTGGAAATCCTGTAGCCAACTGAAAGGGCAATTTGTCATTAAAAGTGTTCATTCCCCCTAAACATGTCTCAGTACTGAAGAATTTGTAATTGTGCTGGCGTTGAATGGCAGGTTTGGAAAGGAACACGCATGAAAGAGCACTTACAGCAGACAATGTAGCCTGCTGATAGGCCATTCTGTGTACATTAGCATGTCCATGTTGAACTGTGAGTGTGTGTGTGTGTCTTGGTCTTTGTTCCTTGTTTCTAGGCCAGGCCTTTTTCATGTCAGCAGGACCAGACGCATCAACCAATGAGCAAGCAGCTTGGCACAATGTTACCCTAATTTAAAGCATTTATCTCCACGTCAGTGAATAGCAGTCGTCCTGCCGTTATCCTCAGACTCCTCCCCTCTAAACACACTGGACACACATCAGAGAAGTTGAGCACACTGCCTGAGCACACGCTGCTGACATTCAACTCATATACTGTCTTTGTTATGTAGACAGGAACATGAAGATCCAACATTTCTTCAATCATTATGATACATCTATAACATTAAGAGATCCAAACTGGTGCTGGTTTGTTTTCTCTCTCTGAGTGACACAAAAGTGAGCACATCAGAGCACCAAGGTGTCACTAAGCTAATTAAAGACAAACTGGTTAGACAGACTACACTGAAAGGCCCCAAAGTACAAACTCAGTGCCATAAAAGTCAGTTTACCTGTGATGACAGCAACGGCTTTGATTATACCTGTGATTTAGAGTCAGAACTAAATGTATGAATATGGTTACAAAAGAACCAGTCAACCACAGCTTCCTCGGTTTTGGTCTGTGTCTTGTGGTTGTGTAAGTGCCTCTGACTTGGCACAAGGATTATCTGTGGAAACTGGTGTTTTCAGTGACTGAACGCACTTTGGAGTATTGTAAAGCAGAAGGTAGAGCAACAAAACCCCCACAGCAAAGAGCAGCTGAAGAGAATCATCTGTAAAGAAGCAGAAAAATCTCTCCACAGATTAGTGTTAGACTGCTATCATGCATGAACAGGAAGATCAGATCTGCCATCAAAAATAAAGGCATAAAAAATATGAGCAAAATAAAAGACTGGAGTTTCACTATTGAAGGGTGGACTGACTTTTGTTTCAGCTGATTGTTAAAGCATGGACATTTCATTGTAGTTTAATGAGTCAAATAAAATTGAATTAAATAGACAAGATGTGTAATTAATTAGCATTTTAGTGACACTGACTTGGGGATATAGTCAGTTTTGTACGCACACACACACATATTCCATGTTGGCAGTTTATTAGGTACACCTAGCTAAAACTAATGCAGTCTAATTTAACAGTACTACAATAAATCCTCCTTTTTGGTGGTAATATGCATACATGTATATATGTATGTGTGTATATATACAGAATTTTAGATTTTTTAACATAAATAATAATAATAATAATAATAATATATACACACACACAGAGGGAGAGAGATAGCAGTTTTTTTTTATTCAAACACATTGACATAAGTATTCAGAACTTTGCTATGACACTTTAAGTTTAGCTTAGCCGCCTCCTATTTCTCTTGATCATCTTTCAGATGTTTCTGCACCTTGATTGGTGTCTACCTGTTTCAAAGTCAATTAATTGGACATGATTTGGAAAGGCATTAGAAACCAGATTCTCTGATCTGATGAAACCAAGACTGAACTGTTTGGCCTCAAACCAGGCACCACTCATCTCCTGCCCAATACCATCCCTACAGTGAAGCATGGTAGAGGCAGCATCATGATGTGGGGGTGTTGTTCAGCAGCAATGACAGTGAGGCTGGTCAGGGTTGAAGGAAATTTGAATGGGAATGGAGCAATCCCTAATGAAAACCTGGCCCAGAGTGCTCAGGACCTCAGACTCGGCTGAAGGTTCACCTTTTAACAGGACAGTGATCCTAAGCACACAGGCAAGACATATGCCTGGCTCAGGGACAACTCTGTCAATGTCCCTGACTTGGACCCAATCAAACATCTCTGGAGAAACCTGAAAATGGCTATCAAAATTTTTTGTCAATTCATTTTCAGTTAATTGACTAACTTCCTGTTTCTGTTTTGGAAATCCAGTTTAGCACCTGCACATTCCTGACAAACAAGTCAGTTTCAAACCGTGTGGGATAATGTGCTGAAATGAAGCCATGCAAATCAGCCTGTGAGCTAACAGGACTGTCACAGTATGACAGGCTGTCCCGGCCATTTCTGTTGCTCAGTAGCTGAAAGGATTTGGGCTCCAGGATACAATGGCCTGGGATTAGACCTAACATAGCACCTTCAGTACAATATCTAGCCTTACCTGACCCAGATCACGCTAACACCCTGCACATGACTCCAGACACTAGGAGACAATATGCTAGCTTCAAGTTGGCATAGTCATCCAGCACTCTATGAACTGTGTCTGCCTCGTCCTCAGCCTCCTGCTGTGCTGAACATCAGTCAAAATTATATTCAACAGGGATGGCTGACTCCATTCCCATCAGCCCCCAACACTGTGGATATTAGACTGCTTAGCTCATCCAGCAGCACCTCACAACAAGACTTGACTTGTCACAAAGCCTGATGGAAATAACACAGAGAAGGAAACACAGTGGCGAAAAATGCCAAACTCCATCATGACTCTGCGGCAACCATCTAATCCTCTTCCACTATGTGAAGAAGACAAACTTGTTCCTGGATTACACTGATGGAAACCAGTTAACCTCAGTTCCAGAACAGTTTCTATTCCCAGTGAACTCACAGTCTCACTGTAAGGACAAAGCTGTATGAAAATACATCCTTCACATCATGCTCCACCTGACATGAGAAGAATGTCACATCTACAAGTTAAAACAGCTGACTCACTATGCTGGGTTTCTACATCATTAATTATTATGTTTATTATTTTCAAACAGCGATTTAATTTTGTAATTTTTTGCGATTTTGAAGCAGATTAATACACTTTTATACTTTTGTACCAGTCAGTATATAAGAGAGAATTTCAGACACTTTTCAGTCTAAAAACAATGGTCTTCTTTCAATTTGTTCTCATTCATCAGCTGTGGCCAAGAAACTAGTAAAGGCTACGCTTAAATCAGAAGAGGAAACAGTCCAGAATCTGGGCATGAAGAAAGAATCACTCTCCAGACACACTGGTACTTCAGTTTGAACTGATGAGGTCCAGGATGGCTGGTGGCCTCAGTGACCTGCAGCTTGTCATGCTGGACCAAAGCCTGTCCTGCATGGGTGCTAATCATGGCTTATCATTAGTCTCTACCAGTACAACAGCAGCAGCAGCAGCAGCAGCAGCAGCAGCATCAGTACTACAACAGACTGAGTTACTACACAGTTACAGTTGGATGAGCTACTGTTGGAGAGCTGGGGTTATTTTAACTACGCAGTTTAATTAATGTGACTTAAGATGAGGGCACATGTCCAGAAACTGAGGGCGATAAGTGAGCTACTGAAATCTGGGCAAGACAAGCACAGTAACTTTGTAAAATCAGCTTGGGTACACAGCAGCATTATACTAACACCCTTTTCACACAAGCTGTTTAACAGCTGGGCTAAATATCGCCCAAGTAATCATGGGTTATGGTTTATATGACAAAAAGTTTATTATTTAGAGATTAAGCAACGTTAGAACTACTATAGATTATTATAATTATTAATTTGGACTTGAATATGACCCGCTAACATCGATTATCTCCATCATGAGGAAGCACACTGCAAACAGAGATACAGTCAATATCGCGTTAGTGTTAGGCGTGACGACGTTACCGGTATACTGCTGCTAATAACCGTTAGCTAACTTACCTGTGTTGCCCTTGATAGTTTAATGTCCCCGAAGAATCAAGAATTCGAGCCACTCGGTGAAACGTATGGCATGTATTCTTATTTCCGTGAGCTACACTACGATGGTTCCCCCTCCCGGTGGTGTTCCTATCACAGTGACTGTAGAGGAGGCAAAGGGAGTCTCCGTCGCTTCCCTGTCTGTAAGGCTTAACGTTAGTCCCAGCGCTTCAGTGAATCTTTTTTTTCTTCCTCTGATGAATTTAAATGTCTCACATTCTGTCTGGCCACGCCACATGGGCTGACAGCTTGGCTTGGCCGCGCAGTCCAATGAGAAAAGAGGCAGGGTTCTCGGATCCAGCCAGTGATGGAGTAATTCGTTGAACGCCCCCGTGTAGTCACCGAGAGAAAAAAAAAATAAAATAAAATATTGAGACGGGGTTACTGGAGTTCAAACTGATTCTCCTCTCGCCACCCCCCGAAAAACCAGTGTGCTGGCGACAGCTGTATAATTTTCGTAAAAGATGAAATAAGACAAAACGCACTTTCACTTCGCCATCTCACGGTCACTAACATCCCTGGAGTAATGCTATATGGCATCGGGGTGGCCTTTGCTTTAAATAAACAGCATACATTAGATATTAGTACCATTTTATTTTGTAATAAAACTGTCTTTGTGTTGTGTTCCGTGGTGTTTGGCATATTTATTGTCAGCCATCAGCAACAGTGTTCTGACTGTTTTAGGCCTACAGCAGAGAGTCTCAGACATTATTCTTCTTCTAACCTCAAGTAGCAGCCTGTGAACCTTTATCATATTCGTGTTTCATTCAACGTTATTTAGCTTCGCATTCAATGTCAACATGCGTCCTCGCTCCACCACATGTGGGTACACACAACCAAGTATCCTGAATAGCATGTAAAGTAACCAATCACGGGGCGGGGGTGTGAGATTTGATCCAATCACAATAGACGGGAAGGTGCTGCTGGGAGATAGGGTGATTAAAGGGCGGGGCCCCGGCGATGACGCAGCCCGAAAAGCTCGTCTGACTTCTCAGGGTTACTGGAGTTCATAATTTCACGTATCGTGATGTTGGAAGATGTTGGAAGAAAACAGAGGATTTTTTTTTTTTTTAACATTGACCTACTGTGGCAGCACAGTGATAACAGGCTTTTAAAGCATGATGTGACCCTGTGATCAATAGTCAAACATATTTTTTTTGGCTGAAATCAAGGAGCCCTTCTTTATTTATAGACTGGCTTCACAATCACTTTAATGCACATCAAGTATAAGATTTTGTGCAACAGAAATGGTTTCTTTTATGTAAATTAATTTCAGAGAGTTATTAATTTAATAGCCTATCATGTTTAATAGAAATGAATTTCATAGGCCATGTGCAAAGTTATCTGCTAGTTCAGGTAGCCTGGCACAAGTTTGCTGCTACGCTCGCATGACATACTGCTCTCAATACAAAACACAACTAAGTTAGTACATTTGTGCGATCAACAGGGATTCTCACATTAGTAACTGGTTGTCTGAATCCCTGGGGCGCAAACCCAAACTCAAACTGAGAGCAAACTGACACCTGTTATAGTAAGTACAGTGAGTAAACTTTGCAGGTCATATATGAGAACATATTATTTCATCTTGTTATATCACAAAACTTCATTTCAGAGATTTAACATACATCTTGTTATAATAAGCCACTTACTCATCTCTAGGCTGGCTTATATGATGGCTTGTAGTTATAATGAGAAAAAGATCTAAAGTTAGTTATATAGTTACATATAACTAACTTTGAAAAAGACTTCAGCGTGTCAGACCTGTCAGTTGTCAACTGGATGTGGGTGTGCCCTGTTGCAGGTTGCTAGTCAATATTAGTTGACAAATAACCTCTAGCAATCTCAAGTTCTTAGAAACTGCCACAACACCTGAAGAAAACGGAGAGAACAGACTCAGAAAGGAGCGTGTCCATGACTGGGACTCCATGCTCAAACCTAACTCTGCCTTAGAAAATCCATCCCTAGGCTCTCTATAATGTTGAATTATAGACTGAGTGGTGCTCAAAATTTTGTTTCTGCTCTCTCAAACCTTCGTTGTCAAGATGAGAAGGCATGAGCACATCCAACATCCAACAAAGCTCTGTGCTTAAACCATGAGCAATGTGATGAGTTACTGTCTGATCTGCATGTGTATAAAACTGAGTTTGATCAATGAAACAATTTGAATAACAAATCTTGGAACAGTTTTTTAAAAAAATGTTTAGTAAACAAAGAAAATAGAAAATGTGTTTATTACAAGGCAATAAAACATACAGGATGGCCTTGAACAATGCATACATTAAAAAATTAACACAATAAAGCTTATAGGTCTTCAACTGCTCAGTTACTTGAGCTCTGATGTTGGAAGGAGCAGTAAAAATATAAATATATGTTCTTACCATATGTTTTAGTCTAAAATGTAATGAAGAATTATGCCTTTGTGATCATTTGGAGGAAGCAATTATTAAATAAAAACTCTGTACATATTGGATGTAAGAGCAACCTACTGCTATAAATCTGGTGAACTCACTAGAGGAGGATTCTAAATTAATGGTACAAATCAAAGCAGCAGAGGCTAAGATATCCTGACCTTCACGTCCTGGTATGGGACCATAAATGCATTCAATAAAACAGTTTTTACATTAACACCTCCCTCCACAGTTTGCAATGCAGGCTTTCTGTCAATTCATTCAGTTAATGTAATTCATGACACCAGACTTGACAAAGCTCCTCCATAGCCACAGGAGATTTCATGCACCAGTTGCCACAGGCTGAGTAGAACAGGACCAAAATACTTACAGACATCTGTGCATGAGTCAGTCTTTAACATTGTAGTTTCTTATCTTGTTGATCTTGCCAGATGCTCCAGGCCTGATGCTCTTTGTAGTGTTTGGTTGTGTTTTAGACTATGACTGGCTATGAATCGGAGCATTGATACCATGCACCATCATCCGGACTCCAGCACCACCAGCCACCTCCCTCCTGCTCAGCTCACCTTTACCTTTAGGTATAGACAAGACAGGTGCAATGTCAGTGGCTGTGACAGATGACACTTTCTTCTTTGCTGGTGTCTTTAAACTGTAGCTCAGACTCAGTCATATAATGCATGTGAACTTTATTTAGAATTTTGAGGAACTGTGTCTTAAAATAATGTGAATGTGGAATATTTACATTTGTTAAAAAAATTGGAGCCATGCAAATTAAAATACAGTTGAAGCTATGCCAGGAAGCATCCAGGATTGCTAATTTAGCTTGTTAACGGATTCAAAGAAAGTTGGAGGGAAATGAGGGCATGGGCTGAGGAACAAGTCACAAGTCACTGGAAAATCACAATATTTTTTCCCATTAAATGCTACACTTATGTTTGCCTATCCCTGTGTCTATTAAATAATAAAAATCCAGATAGAGATCAACTTCACAGCAACTCCTCGCTCACAATGTAATCTGAGGAACATCATCCAAATCTTCCCACATACATCTCTTTATTATTGTACCTGTAATAAATGTATCTCTCATTATTCACATCCAGGGCATAAACAGTTTCATACATAATAATACATAATTACAACAAGCCAGTTAATTTTTTGTGTGCTGCAGCCTGGTGTTCCTTCCAGCTGATGCCATCGAAATACTAAACAAATATCAAAAATCTATGTGTACCTGTCATTCGGGGTGAGCATGAGAGCATGCTGCGTGTGTGTTCTGGCTCTGAACCCCCCGGCTACACTGGATCTTAGGTTTCCCCCACCTGCCAAAAACCACTTTAGCCCCTGATTACCTTTGTGATAAACTCTGTCCCAGTCAGTGCAGTTATCATATGTGTACTGAAACACTGTGCCAGAGGTGTCTGGTTTCACAATTATTTGATGGTATGATGCTGATCATTGTGTCTCAGCCTTATCTGGCTGCTGTTCTGTTGAGAAACTGGTCCCTGGAGAGCTGACACAGACTTTAGCCACACATTGGGCAACAGTCCCTCTATCCATCCTTCACTGGTCCAGTGACTGAGATTTTGCTCACACTGGGTACAGGACTTGTGTATTTTGACAAAGTGATATTCTGTAGACTATGTCCAGTAGTATGATGCTATTACTGATTGACACACTGATTAAATACCTATTTACAGTCCACACTTAAGTGAGGACCTAATGTATTTCAGGATGTGTAAAGAGTACTGAGACATTAGAAATAACTAACTGTTTAGGGCCCTGTAGCCTCCCGGGATCCCTGAATGTACATGAAAAAGAAAAATGCTGAACCAACCAGAATTGTGGACTGAGACCTCACTGAAACTGACACGCCACTGTTATAACATCAAGGCCATGAGGTTGCTTAACTGCAAGGGGACAAAATGTGCTATGAGATGCAACTCATTATCTCCAATGACTCCATGTATTCATGGAAACAACTGAGATTTCCTTTATTACAGGACATAGTAGCAAGTAATATAGTAACTTTCCTATAATGTAATTAAAATATTATTTAATGAGTGCACTAATGCAACCTATGTCTCAATAAAAATGTGCGCTCAAGTGTTAAGGAGCATTTTAAGCCCTATGTGTGTGTTCATACACAACTTGTATATATATATATATATATTTCTTTACACACTATATATTTATATTGTAGAAAAAGTTTATTTAGCTGGTTTTGTTTAGATTGTTTAATTTATTTATTATTGTAAAATGCACATTGCAGAGAGAGAGAAACAACATTTCGATTCCCCTGTATGTCTGACATATGGTGAAATTGACAATAAAAAGCCTTTGAATCCTTTGAATCCTTGAATGTTTGTGAAGCTCACTGGTTTGATGGCCTAATCTGCAGGAGTTTTAATTACCGTCACTAGTTCAGGTCCCCTTGAGCAAGGTGCTCATGCCTCAGGATGTTTGGACACTAAAGGATGAAGACAACATTATTCCAACATAAAAACAAGAGGGTGGTAATAAGTTTGGTGGCTGGGATTAATTAGAGGTGATAAATAAATTAAAGGAGGAATGTGACACTGAGTGAGCTAGGTGGACCATGGTTTATTATAATTAATTACAGTTATCAAAAATCCTTTTACTTCCTTACCTTCTGAGTAAATAGATGGACTGGGTACATGGTCCAGCATCTCCCACAGCTCCTTTAAGGATCTCAGTGATTCCTCTGATGAAAACAGAGACCTGGGCAGACCGGAGTGGGGCTGTGCCCCCCCCATTTCCAGTGAGCTTTGTGACTGGCTGAGTGGAGGAGTGTTCTCTTTGTTCTTGGAGCTCTAAAGAGGAGGAGAGCAGGGGAGCACATTCATTTTAAGACATTTTACTTACAGGGTGTGTGAGAAAAGTCTGGAATTGTAGAGATAACTAAACACACATTTAGTTTTGTTGTAATTTTTCTATACATTTGAGTTGATTTTCCAGTACATTATAAATGTATGTATAAAATATTAATTTATTAGAATAGTCGCAGATGCAGTTTTGCACCATTCAATATGAGGAGTGAAATGGGTAGTTGAGCTATTATTGATTATGAATTCATGCACCATGTAAGACTCTGCAGTTACCTCAGGCCTGTCCATGGTTTTGTGGCCCTGGGGCCAAGGATTGGCAGCCCCTTTGGTGGTAGGAGGGAGGAGCTGTTCAGCAACAGTGCCAACCCTCTGTCTCAGAGCATACTGCAGTTCCTGAGGACACACAGATATTAGTGGAACCATTGTGCTCTCTGGTGGCAACACAAACACTCAACACCTGGAGTTTTCTTCATCTAGCCTCTTTTAGAGACTATTTTAATACCAATAAAATATCAATATTTGACATTCAATTTATTATTGTTATTATATTATTAATGTTATTATTATAACTTGTGTTAATGGGAGCAAGACAAAAAAACTGTAAGTAAAAGAGAAAGGATGAAGCTATATTACCCTCTTACATTATGTTCAACCTTTTGATGATTTTCCCAGACTTTGAGTGGATTACAGAGCCATAGACAAGCCCTAGGCACCCACCAGGGCCAGCAAATGCCCAGGACTACGCAGACTGAAGGAGGCAGAGAACATGACTGACCCCCAAAGCCTAACCCCAGAGTCGCCCACAGGGAAGCCCCCAGTCTCATCCCCACAAATACCCCCAAAACCAAGCCCCAGAGGGCAAGAAGACCACCTTGCTTGTACCACTTGGGTATTACAGCAAAACATCTTTCCTAGTTACCATTTCACTTGATGAATTTGAAGTGGTACCACAGGAAGGTGACACTGAGGTAAAAGATAAGTGTGATGTAGAAGAACCTTTGAAGAAACTGCAGGAAACTGACACGAGAGAGATGGATTTGAAGAGAGGTGGAAAACCGAGTTTCTGTAGATACCTGTGTGGTGAGCTGATACTGCAGCTGTTCCAGAGCAGACAGCTGGTCATGTTGGTCTCCTTGCTTCTCTGTGGAGGAGTCCTTCTCTGGCTCCAATGGTTCTGTAAGGCACACAGTGTTGTAGGGGTCTTTGGGTGCTTTCCATTCTGCTTTTTATGCTTCCTCCTTTCCTCACTCCTCCATACATTAGCCAGTGGCCCAGAAATTGTTAGCACTAGCATAGTGCTAACAATGTCAAGTGTGGGATGGTTTGCAAGAGCAAACAACCAGCTGTGTGACCCCTTCTAACTGCAAACCAGTTTTTGACCCTAGCCAGCCTTGTTGGTAGCTCTATTGACCTGTGTGCCTCCTTCATCTCCACAGATAGGGTTAAGCATTGTACCCTGGCAATAAGGGACTCCATCACCAACAACGTTACACTAGCATTACCACCCACTGTCTACAATAGGAAAGAGTTTTTGATGTAATGGCCAAAAGGCTTAATAATTAGGGTGCTGGCATCATGCAGGAAGAAACAGGGACCCCAGGTGCACTCCACCACTCGTTTTAGCAACATCATTATCCATCTTGACTAGGACAAAGCAGTCTGAGATCACAGAAGAAAGGCTTGCCAGGATGTTTCGGCAGAAAGATGAGTCAGCATCGCCTGTCTCATCGATCGATGAGATTCTAATTATAGTTGACTTCAACATTCACCTGAATTAAGCCTGTGATCCTCTAAGTAAAGCCTTTCTGTCACTGTCTGATACATTCGGTTTTACCCAGTTTGAAATGAGTTTTGAACCTACCTACAGATTTGAATCAGTACATCTCTGGTACAGTGCCAACAGAAAGTGAACATTTTAAGCCTGACAGAGGTAGGTTTTACTGCAGTTGGTGTATTTATTTGCACTGATTTTAGCCAGGTGTACTTAATAAAACCAAGTAACTGAACTACTCAAGTGCCTAAAACATTATTACTATGTTAAGTGCATATGTGAGCTGGAGTACTGTGCAGGGATGGGCTTAGGATTTTAAAGATCTCAGATCTCTGAGTATCTCAGCTTAAGCTAATGTGAACATATCAATAAGTGAGCGTTAATCAGTAACTCTATCTTATTAATGACCTCACAAATTTCACCTTGCCAGTCAGTTTTGTCACTGTTACGATCAGCAGCTCCATTGGCCCAAAAGATGAGCTGTACCTACTAATGTTGTCCCTTTAATTCCATTCATTCATTCATTCATTTTCTATACCGCTTGATCCGTCAGGGTCTATCCCAGCTGACTACGGGCGAGAGGCAGGGTACACCCTGGACTGGTTGCCAGCCAATCGCAGGGCTGACACACAAAGACAGACAACCACACACACACACACACTTACACCTAGGGGCAAAGTAGAGGAGCCAATTAACTTAACGTGAATGTTTTTGGGATTGTGGGAGGAACCCAAAGTACCAGGAGAAAACCTACACAGGCACAGGGAGAACATGCAAACTCCGCCCTTCCTGCTTTTTAATGTAGTGCATGTGTGTATGTTGTGTGTGTTATTGTACCCTGTGGTCCAGGAGTGGTGATCTGGGCTCGAAGGCGGTTGCCCATCTCTATCAGCTGCTGTTTCTCTTTGCTCAGACGGGCAATACAGGACGCTGCCTGCTTCAGCCTGGTATGCAGGAGAGAGGGGTTGCCTCTTGCAGCCTGGACACTGTCAAACAGACTTGAGGTCCGCTGCTGCGGCAAACACCGGTTCTCCTCTAGGAGCTGTTTTACCAGTGCGCTCTGGAAAGGAGATTAGATGAAACCTGAACATACTGGATTGCTGCAGCAGCTTACACAATACTTACACAATAGGCCAACTAGTTTACTGATTTCCTTCAGTACCTGTTTTGTGACGTTGGCGAGAGCAGACTGTGTCTGTACCACTCTGTCCTCCTGCTTTGTCAACACCCAGGTGTTAGCTTGTTTCTCTAGAAACAGAAAAGAGAAGTGAAGACAAAAAAAGCCTAACTCGTACAAACAACATTCCAACTGAGATAATTAGATAGAGATATTTCAGATTCAAACTCTATGTTAAATTATGTCTGTCTTTGGTCAGCCAACATATTTTAGAGAACAGCAGCCAGGTTTCACAAGCTGAATATAGATATGAACCCAGATTAGAAAAGGCCATGCTTCTGTCCATGTTTCCCCCCATATCTCCTGTACCTGATCATGTTCTGGGCATGTGAGTTCAGTGTGCCCACACAGCATGTGTCCCCGAACACAGCAGTGAGTGAAATGTGCAGATGACAGCAGGTATGGAAAGCTAAAAGGCTCACATTTCGTCTCACTTTCACCAGCATGTAGCACCAGCAAGTACTGTAAGCACCAGTCTGATCGCCACCAGGCGAAAACATGTTTGACGCCACCAGGCGTTTATAAACACCACCAGCCAGTCTGTTAAAGAACTCAGCCAATAAATTTAAACTGAAAGCACCCAATGAGTAAGGAAGAAGAGCAGAGCACATCAATCAAGCACTGATCTGCTCTGCTGTGTACCTGGGTAGCCTAAGGAAAATTCCAAGTAAGCATTTGGTGTTATTTTATTATTTACTTTTTTTATTATTATTATTTATTTTTACATAATGATTCTATGTTCAAATATGTGCAGTGGAGTGTATTCATAAAGCAGCCATTTTACAGGTCAACGCCTCATTTGATCTTGTTGACTAAGAGAAGCCAGCTTGCCTACTGTTCCTATAACATTCCTGACATTTTATGTATACAATACACCATAATCATTATAACTATATATATTATATAATTTTATGTACATACATATATATATATATATATATATATATATATAACATTAAAGAACATTGGTATACTGTATATGCCTTGTAAAACACTATGGCCATTTAGTATATTTTATTAAGATTATATTACTTTACAGTCACAATGTTAGGTTTTTCAAGCCAGCATAGTAACCTACTGGGGAAACGATTGGTACTAATGGAAGATGTAAGCAGAAGGTAGGTACCTTCAAAATGCACAATCACTGGTATGGTCCTGAGAGTTACATTTACACTAAAGCTGCATTTTGTCTTGAACTACATTATTACATTAGACTACTACACTACATTGCACTCAGCCACCTTCTGTGGGAAACAATGAACATGTGATCAGTTGCTTGGTCCCTTTAGGTTTGAAAAAAAGACTTCAGGAAATTAACCCTGCTTAAGACAGTGAAGAACTAGAGTTCTTTGTGCTACTGCTTAATTTAGGTGTCTGGCAATTAGTTTGATATAAGCCATAGTCAAAGTAAACAGTAAAAATGTATGCATAGCTAGCCACAGCATGCACAGTAATGAATATGGTTTTGTAACTGAAAATTGCTGGATGATAAAAACATCAATAATGTTTGTGTGAAAGACTAATGTCCACACCTGTTGTTACTTTGGGGGACATGCCAGTGGACTGGGGAGGTGGTTCAGTGGCCATCTGAGTGTTGGCTGTAGGGGTGATGGAGATGGTGACAGGGGCTTCTGGATGCTGAACTGGCTGAGGAGGGGAGGCCTGTGGATGGGGTGGTGGATGACTTAGACCCTCCATGTCCTTCCTCATCTGGGAAACCACAGCCCGCAGGATGGTGTTCTGCTCCTGCAGACAACGGATTTCTTCTGATGCCAGAGAGTCTACCTTTGATATAAGACCCTGTGTGTTGACAGACATACTCATTTGAGTACAGTAGAGTAGAGTAGAGTATAGTACTTTATGTATCTTCTGCACACATCTTCTTTCTCTTTACTGCAAGTACTGAATTTACTGAGAGATATTTACTAAAGATTTGCAGCTCTTTTTTAGACACTAAGCAGCCAAATTACACCTACTTTTATTTACTGAAGGACTGACAGAGTTAGTAATTACATTATATATGTAAGAGCCCATTCAACATGAGAAAACAGGAGGATTATTTTGCGATTACAACTACAGTCAACTACAGGATGAACTAATAAGATATAGATTATTTGTGGAACTTCCTGATGTACGACTGTCAAGAGAATATAGATGGACTAAGATCTCACACTGGAAAAAGCAACAAAGATGGTCACACAAAGTGAAAAGATAAAACTACAACAGAGAAGTTTTAGAGTAGTCAACAAAGACACATGCTCTGCAGACATCATGAGCAAAGAAAAAAAGTGTCAGAAAAAAAAGAAGAGTGAAAAACTTAAACAACCTGGAGGTGAACAACAAACAAACAAAAAATATGCGCAGAGTCCCTCACATCCAAAAACAGGTTCTCCTGCTGATGAGGTGGCGTGTCGTGCCTAAAGGGACACTTTAGCTACATGGAACAGGTAAAATACCAAATTCAACTTTTAATAACTAAAACCAGATTTTAAACCTGACATTTTTTGCCACCATGTTCCTTTCTGTGAATCAAACTATGCTCCCGTGGCAGTTCACAGGCCCGCAGAGAACACCTTTCTGAAAGTGTCAACAAAACTGAACATTATTATCTTTGTAAAGGCAGAATTTATGGCTGAGCTGCTGTATATATGTATATAACCTCAATGAAATACTCAATAATCAATGAATGACCAATGTTGTCAAAGTGGTACGTTCCATCTCCACAATGCAGCATGAAAACACTGTTCAGGAGGAGGAGGAGTTCCTTTGTCTTCACTTTTGTGTGTGTCCATTGACCAGTAAGTATGTTAAGTCATATAATAACATAGTTTCAGGTACATTCCTCTTTTGTGATGATAATTCTTGCTCTTAATTGGGTTGAATTAGCATGACTAGTGGTAGCTAGTGATGGAATGTCAAGTAAGAACTACAGCCCCTGTCATCCTCTGTCTACTGAACTCAGAATTGCCTAATGATGCTTTACTTGGTTCCAGAGCACAATATCCTGCTGAATTCAAAACTCTGTCTGTGATGGTAATTTGCAACAGGCTAAGTCAGTATGCCCCATTGTGTTTTACATGGTGAGGGCTTAACATTTTTCCAATACTGGTGTGAATTTAACAACCTCATTCTTAGTGTGTATTTAAAGAGGGGAAGAAGCTGTCACTTGATCTTCCACTATACCTGCATTTAAGAACCAGGAGGAACCAGTATTTTATTGGTACCTGATTCATACAGTCAAATTACACTGTAAACCACAGGCTGAATCATAATTTCAGCTCTGTGGCACGTTCTTTCAACTCTGTACAGGAAGTCCTGACCTATTCAGAAAGCTGTGATCACCTTATGGCTGCTGCTCTGTCAAATTGAGTATTCTCCTTCAAGCCTAAATCCCCAGGACTCCAGAAACACCTCCATCCATAGATCCATAGTTGCTGGTCTGTGGTCTATCAGAACTAGCCCCTTCCAACCACGTTGGAAATATATTTATAGTTGTTCCGAAAGTCTGCGCTGGAAGAGTGAAGTGCTGGCCCAGAATAAATTGCCAAATATTTTCCACTGGTATTTTTGTGAGCTCGATAGCAAATGAGTTTACACTGGTATGTACCATCTCCAGGAAATAATCATTAGCTTGTGCTCTAAAATCCGGCGCTGACAAAAGCTTTTGCTTTTACATTTTACCAAACTCACTGTCAGCCATATAAATGAAAGTATTACAACCTTAAATAGTGTTAACAAAGTACAGAAATGGTTGGATACAGACAACTCAGCTGGAGAGGTGTGAGGGGAGGGGCTTTCTGATGCTATCCAACCATCCGACATGCACTGTGTGTATTCTGTGAGTCTACATCCCAGAATATACACCACAGTACAAAATCCTGACTCAGCAGAGCAAGAGGACCCACTAGAGGTATTTGATGCTGTTTAGTCAGCCAGGTTTGCTCCATAGATGTTTTCATTTTCATGTGTAAAATATGACATGAAGTGAAAGATGATCCTGATGGCGTTATGATAATGAGCGGATCATGATGTCATGTGTTTCAGTCATAGTGATGATACACATCCGACAACACGTAAAGTCTGTTCCCGTTCTAAATCTTTTCTTTGGCATTTCTGTTACCTGCACATTCTACAGAAATACCAGCTGTGAGAGCATCTATATATGATGTTTGTAAACAGGGATTTGAGATCTCTTCTCACTGAAATATGTGATGGATTATCTGTAGCATATATATTCAGTATGGTATGTAACATGATGATGGAACATGACAGGTATAATGTTGAGAAAGTAATGAGTTGGAGCATGCTGCCTAATGTCTTTAGATAATAAGTCAACAAATATATCATGCCTTGCTATGCAGACCTTCATACCAAATATTTAGCTGTGGTTTGCGGAGTCATTTGAGAAGGTTTACATGTAAAGGACCTTGACATGTTTTTCATCTTGGTGCCAGTAAGCACACAGAGGCTGCCGGGGGAGGCACTGAGCCAGACTGAAAGGCCACCATTCCTCCCAGGATGCTGGAGTAAAAGGTCAAAGGCCAAAAAACAGGACAGTTCTAAATGCACTCTAGAAGAACTTTGTGTCCTCAGCTGGACTGTAAATACAATACCCCCATGTGCTATATGGGTGTGTGGGGGCCAGTAATAACCCTTATGAGGATGATAAAAACTAAAATCTGCTCAGGATTTTTGCCTCGGGGGTCAGCCATAGCTTCTGCTGATACACTAAGAGAAAGATCATTTGCACATATTCTTTTAAGTAACTGCCATCGCTCAGTGAGCTGTGACATTTTTCTCCCTTTGTACATTGAGTGAAACTGGAAGTTACAGTGGGTACGGAAAGTATTCAGACCCCCCTAAATTTTTCACTCTTTGTTATATTACAGCCATTTGCTAAAATCATTTAAGTTCATTTTGTTTTCCTCATTAATGTACACACAGCACCCCATATTGACAGAGAAACACAAAATTATTGAAATTTTTGCAGATTTATTAAAAAAGAAACACTGAAATATCACACGGCCATAAGTATTCAGACCCTTTGCTCAGTATTTAGTAGAAGCACCCTTTTGAGCTAATACAGCCATGAGTCTTTTTGGGAATGACGCAACAAGTTTTTCACAACTCGATTTGGGGATCCTCTGCCATTCCTCCTTGCAGATCCTCTCCAGTTCTGTCACATTGGATGGTGAACTTTGATGGTGGTTGGTGGACAGCCATTTTCAGGTCTTTACAGAGATGCTAGTTGGGTTTAAGTCAGGGCTCTGGCTGGGCCATTCAAGAACAGTCACTGAGTTGTCCTGAAGCCACTCCTTCGTTATTTTAGCTGTGTGCTTAGGGTCATTGTCTTGTTGGAAGCTGAACCTTTGGCCCAGTCTGAGGTCCTGAGCACTCTGAAGAAGGTTTTCGTCCAGGATATCCCTGTACTTGGCCACATTCATCTTTCCTTCGATTGCGACCAGTCGTCCTGTCCCTGCAGCTGAAAAACACCCCCACAGCATGATGCTGCCACCACCATGCTTCACTGTTGGGACTGTATTGGACAGGTGATGAGCAGTGCCCGGTTTTCTCCACACATACCGCTTAGAATTAAGGCCAAAAAGTTCTATCTTGGTCTCATCAGACCAGAGAATCTTATTTCTCACCATCTTGGAGTCCTTCAGGTGTTTTTAGCAAACTCCATGCGGGCTTTCATGTGTCTTGCACTGAGGAGAGGCTTCCGTCGGGCCACTCTGCCATAAAGCCCTGACTGGTGGAGGGCTGCAGTGATGGTTAACTTTCTAGAACTTTCTCCCATCTCCCGACTGCATCTCTGGAGCTTGGCCACAGTGATCTTTGGGTTCTTCTTTACCTCTCTCACCAAGGCTCTTCTCCCCCGATTGCTCAGTTTGGCCAGATGGCCAGCTCTAGGAAGGGTTCTGGTCGTCTTCCATTTAAGGATTATGGAGGCCACTGTGCTCTTAGGAACCTTAAGTGCAGCAGAAATTATTTTGTAACCTTGGCCAGATCTGTGCCTTGCCACAATTCTGTCTCTGAGCTCTTCAGGCAGTTCCTTTGACCTCATGATGCTCATTTGCTCTGACATGCACTGTGAGCTGTAAGGTCTTACATAGACAGGTGTGTGGCCTTCCTAATCAAGTCCAATCAGTATAATCAAACACAGTTGGACTCCAATGAAGGTGTAGAACCATCTCAAGGATGATCAGAGGAAATGGACAGCACCCGAGTTAAATATATGAGGGTAACAGCAAAGGGTCTGAATACTTATGGCTGTGTGATATTTCAGTTTTTCCTTTTTAATAAATCTGCAAAAATTTCAACAATTTCATGTTTCTCTGTCAATATGGGGTGCTGTGTGTACATTAATGAGAACAAAAAATGAACTTTTAACTTAAATGATTTTAGCAAATGGCTGTAATATAACAAAGAGTGAAAAATTTAAGGGGGTCTGAATAATTTCCGTACCCACTGTAGATGTTAGATGATGACTGTTTTGTCAGCAGAAATATTTCAAATAAAAACTGTAGACAGTTAATTTTGTGGATAATCTAGTTAGCTCAATTGTACCAGGCATATTGGGGAGTGAGAGATGTTGAATTGTTGGATGCTTCTTTTAAGCAATGAAATTAGATTCCATTCATCGACAAACCTACAAAAGACAGCTGACCTGTCTGAAGTCTCAGTTAAACTGTGACCTATCCTGTCTCTGTGTCACTCATAATTGCTAATTATAAATAATTAATGAAGATGCCACACATGTTGTACCACATGAGTATGCACACAGCAACTCTCTTTGCTCTTTGGAGAAGCCATATCGACCTTGCTGCTGTATGATAGCTACAAGTATTTAATGAAGTCAGAGGAAAGACTCCTACAAACACCTGGAAGCTACAAACAAAACTTCAGTTGGCCAGTTAATGTTTTGGCAGAACCTGAATGACATTCATTGGACATTTAGGGCATTTCAGTTTATTATAGATGTGAAAGGAATGAGGCAAAACTCAATACAGATAAAAAGTGTTACGTATTTCTATTTTAAATTTTCCTCTCTGTAAGTTGGTAGGCTGTAGAGAGAGCAAGATTATAATTCAGATATGACAGTACAGCAGTAAATACAGCAACAGACAGATTTGAATTTCAGTGGCTTTTCACAGACCACACAGACTGGGACTACTTTAATTCCTGGATTAGAATCTTTGATGAAACCAGAGCAGAAAATGAAGCTGTACAACATTATCCTGCGAAATAATCTTAGACTAACTTCCTGTTGTGTTCTATCTGCTGTTTATTCTGTAAAACTTGACTGGTGTTTGTACTGGACTCACTGGCAGCTGTGGTCCTCAACTCAATTAGTAGTCAATTTTTCAAATATACAATTAAAACAGTATCTGGTGCTTTATGCCACTGAGCTGGGGCACCTTATAGCCTTGGTTTGCTAAGTGGCTATTTCCTCTTTAAAATCAGATGAGTCATTACCAGATGTGGTCACATCAGTGAGGAGTTTAGATAGAGGAATGATACATCATAAGCTGGACACAGTGAAGACTTCACCCCACCCAAGTCTTGCTCATTCATTGCCACTGTGTGACCATAAACAGGGCATGGTCAGAAGCTCTGTGTGTTTATGTGTACAAGTGCAAACACAAGAAAGAACACACCTGGCTGTTAGTTCACTTCACAGTCTATCAAACTCTATTTAAAAACACACTATATGTTGAGGACTGACAGTGACTGTTGGTTAATAGGTTAACACCTTTTAGTGGTCCTATTAATCTGCACTGCACAGTGTAAGGTTATTCTTACCTGTATTGCCTGGTCTCTCTCCATTTTAACAGAACGCAGTAAGACAGTCAAATCCTGCAGCTCTTGTTCTCTCTCCTTCAGCTCAGCTTTTGTCTGACAGAGACCAACATAAAACCTGAATTAGTATCATTATTGATTACATTACCAGCCTTGGCCTTCAAAGTAGGACAGAGACAAAGGTGATTCTATTTTTGCCACAGTAAAAATGGACAAAGATCAATGCACTCACAGCCCAAAGCTGCTGTTTGCTTACCATCAGACAGATTTAATAAGCCTTTTACTCATTGTTTCTTACATATTTTGTATCTGAATCACAAATATTATTTGCTAAAGAAGTGCACCAAAGAGGTAAAAACCAGTAGTATAAAGAGTGACTTTATTGTCAGACCACAGTGTTTGGCGTGTGGTCTTCATCAGGCTTATCTAAGTGCGCTGGCCAGGAAGCACAGTGTCTTAGGTGCACTATGTGCCAGCAATAAGGCATGACTGTTTCCTCTTTGCATTAGGCATTTGAGGGGGATTGTGCAACTATGAATTCTGCTGAAATTAATATGAATGACAAAGTCTGAAAAAGACAGTTTTATGTGCAAAATTCTTCACCTCTGAAGAAGAAGTGAAGAACAAGTAAGGGAGGATTATGGAACAAAGACAGTTGTGATGGAGAAAAGAATCTCAATAAACATTTCCACTACACTGTTACAGAAATCTACATGACAGCCTGATTTGGTGAAGCTAAAAATGAATCATGACATATCGCATCACTACAAACTTATCTTGGAATTAAAATGAGTGCATAGGGATGTATCATCCCAATCCCAGAATACTGCATATATTCCAAAAGAGAGTCTGAGGACAGATATATTTTTTAAAAATCAAATCATAAAAAAAAAAAAAACAATCACTCATACCAACTGTCATTAAACAAGCTTTGAAGGAATTAGTGCCCCAACACTTGCACAATATTTCACTTAACATCCAAAATGTTCTCTTCACGTGAATACATATGTTTTTCTTTTAAGGCTATGTGTTTTTTCCAATAGGCATGCTTTTATTCTGTGTGCACTAGTGTGAGCCATGTCAAAGGCAAACTTTCATTGCTTTATAACAAAGTTCTTCTGATTCTGATGTTAACACAAGAAAAGTTTGCTTTAAAAGTTAAAAGTTCATTTTTTTTCCTCATTAATGTACACACAGCATCCCCATATTGACAGAGAAACACAAAATTATTGAAATTTTTGCAGATTTATTAAAAAAGAAACACTGAAATATCACACGGCCATAAGTATTCAGACCCTTTGCTCAGTATTTAGTAGAAGCACCCTTTTAAGCTAATACAGCCATGAGTCTTTTTGGGAATGATGCAACAAGTTTTCACAACTGGATTTGGGGATCCTCTGCCATTCCTCCTTGCAGATCCTCTCCAGTTCTGTCACGTTGGATGGTGGACAGCCATTTTCAGGTCTCTCCAGAGATGCTCAATTGGGTTTAAGTCAGGGCTCTGGCTGGGCCATTCAAGAACAGTCACAGAGTTGTCCTGAAGCCACTCCTTCGTTATTTTAGCTGTGTGCTTCTTGTTGGAAGGTGAACCTTCGGCCCAGCCTGAGGTCCTGAGCACTCTGAAGAAGGTTTTCGCCCAGGATATCCCTGTACTTGGCCGCATTCATCTTTCCTTCAATTGCAACCAGTCGTCCTGTCCCTGCAGCTGAAAAACACCCCCACAGCATGATGCTGCCACCACCATGCTTCACTGTTGGAACTGTTTTGACAGGTGATGAGCAGTGCCTGGTTTTCTCCACACATACCGCTTAGAATTAGGGCCAAAGAGTTCTATCTTGGTCTCATCAGACCAGAGAATCTTATTTCTCACCATCTTGGATTCCTTCAGGTGTTTTTTAGCAAACTCCATGAGGGCTTTCATGTGTCTTACACTGAGGAGAGGCTTCCGTCAGGCCACGACTGGTGGAGGGCTGCAGTGATGGTTAACTTTCTAGAACTTTCTCCCATCTCCCAACTGCATCCTGGAGCTCAGCCACAGTGATCTTTGGGTTCTTCTTTACCTCTCTCACCAAGGCTCTTCTCCCCCGACTGCTCAGTTTAGCCAGACGGCCAGCTCTAGGAAGGGTTCTGGTCGTCCCAAACGTCTTCCATTTAAGGATTATGGAGGCCACTGTGCTCTTAGGAACCTTAAGTGCAGCAGAAATTATTTTGTAACCTTGGCCAGATCTGTGCCTTGCCACAATTCTGTCTCTGAGCTCCTCAGGTAGTTCCTTTGACCTCATGATGCTCATTTGCTCTGACATGCACTGTGAGCTGTTAGGTCTTATATAGACAGGTGTGTGGCCTTCCTAATCAAGTCCAATCAGTATAATCAAACACAGTTGGACTCCAATGAAGGTGTAGAACCATCTCAAGGATGATCAGAAGAAATGGACAGCACCTGAGTTAAATATATGAGGGTCACAGCAAAGTGTGATATTTCAGTTTTTCTTTTTTAATAAATCTGCAAAAATTTCAACAATTTCATGTTTCTCTGTCAATATGGGGTGCTGCGTGTACATTAATGAGGACAAAAAATGAACTTAAATGATTTTAGCAAATGGCTGTAATATAACAAAGAGTGAAAATTTTAAGGGGGTCTGAATACTTTCCATACCCACTGTATTTATTTCAGGAACACTTCAAGTGTGTAAAACTTTCAGGGGGTTGCGTGATGTGTGAGAGGCTGACCTGATCTCTAGCTTGGGTCAGGTCTTGTATTAGCTGTTCATTGGCAAGGTAATGTTCGGCCTTCATGTTGTCACAGCGTCTCTGCCACTCCAGCTCCAACTGGACTTGCATCTGTTCTAAGGCCCTTTCTCTCTTCAGACCAGCACTCAGCTGCAGCTTGTAACTGACAATGCACACACAGGCATTTTGTAAATCATTAGAACAATTCAGACCAGGTCAAAGCAACATAATTTTAACAATTCTTTCCTACTTCAGATGTCTTCCTTTTCTTCTCACCTCTCCAACTCCTCCCTGCTCCTCTCCAGCTCAGTCCTAAGTTTGGTTTCTCTCTCCTGCAGGGCAATCATCTCTGTATCCTTGACAACCATTTCACTGGAGACATGACTGATGTATTTGTTCCAGCCAGTTCGGGTTGTTTCTACCTCTGTGCAAAGCCTTTGAAAACACACACAGACACAGACACAGACACAGACACAGACACAGACACAGACACAGACACAGACACAGACACACACACACACACAGACACAGGATAACAAAGGTCTTCTGCTTAATTGTTAATACCAATATGATCATGATCATTTTTGCCCAATGTTTTTTTATTTTTTTTCATTGTCTGTCTCACCTCTGGATTGTCTCATCTTTCTGTGCCATGGCCTCCTGCTGGTCTTTCTGTGTGCAGCGTAGCTGTGCAGCCAGAACTTCCACCTTCTCCTGTAGTTTGACAATGTGTTTCTCAGCCTTCTGCAGCTGCTTTGTATGGGCCTGGCACTGAGCCTCCAGCTGACCATCACACTCCTTCAGAGCTTGGACCAAATTCTCATATCTTGTCAGAAACAGCCATGCAGTTAGACATTAGGAGACATTTAGACAACTTTCACTTCTATGCTCAGCTGATGCTTTGGAGCATAAATTAAATGAAAGCTTTATCTATTTCTCATTTTTAATGGGCTGTATTTATGAAAAATCATCAGTTTTTCAGCAGAACTGTTAAGAAAGTACACATTTATATAGGCTGCATAAACACATGAATTTTGGTGTCAGCAGGGAGCTTAAGAAGTATTATTTTTTAAACAGTCAAATCTCCACCTCTGTCACTTTGCATCAGATCTGGCATGCTGAGGCTACAACACAAAGTAAATAAGGTGAAATTTGAAAACTTTTTTTTTAATTTATTGATTTATACTTAAATAAATGTGTTGTTGTACCTCCTAAGTGTGGCTTCTCTCCAAATTTTTAAATTGTTTTTAGTGGACCTAAAAACCTTTGCACTGATTACAGTTAAGTCCAAGCAACTGCTTTAATATCCGGAATAATAATAATATTACTACTACTACTACTACTACTACTACTAATAATAATAATAATAATAACAACGGTAATAATACCAAAAACAGTAGGTTTCTATCACTGTTGTGTTTGGACCCCTGATGAGATCATCTGATGTTCTAATCTGATATTTTATTTCTATTTAACCTTTATTTATCAAAGATACTGTGGTCTGGCTGATCATACATGCTCTTTTGCATCAACGCCCTGTAACAAGTACAAGAATGAACAGACAAACTAATAAAACAGAGATGTCTGTTCTCAGATCAGATGTCTGACTAGACTAAATCTGAGTTGCATAACTCGTCATGTTGTAGATGTTGCAGAAATAGGAGTGAAGCCTCCGAGGCAGATCTGACATATTGGTTTTACTAACTACTTGTTGATTGTGATGAAGATGAGAAAGCTCGGACACAGTAAAAGCACTGTTGTCCTCTGCATATGGCCAAACAATCCTTTATGAGCTGTGGTGCACATGAATACCAACTTTTTGACTTAACCATTCAAGTTTTTAAATTTTGTTACCACAATAAATATCACAATGGAAACATTAAATAAAATACATAGGATGAGAGAAAGTTAAATGATCCTACCCTCCTCACAAAAAATTTAAAGTACCCACCCTCAAGCAAAAAAACACAGATATACACAACCCAGCCCCTTTGTGATTCATCCCACTACACTGCTGTAACACAATATTTTCCCTGTCTGAAGTCATGCACATGCATAGATGTGAAAAGGCTGCATGTATAAATAGCCAGGCATTCAACTTTAACCAAGTATTTAAGCGCATGTAAATGTACTGAGTGATACATTCAGCAGGGCACTGATATACCAGTTCTGTAGAGACTGATATAAACTGTGAATGATTTCCCTCATCCCTCAACTAATTTTTTGTTCACTTCCGAAAGAGGGTATCTGTAACATTATAACATTATAAATGTTATAAACTGTATACACTATATACACTTGGTGTCTGTGTGGATACTCATACAAAACCACAGAAGCTCAATTACCGTTAATAATTAATGAAGGTTAAAAACTCATCAAAAAACTTCACTCACTACATTTGTTCACAGCAGCAGCCCAGGGCAGACAATGTCTCACATTATCTCTGCTGTCCACATCCAATCAAAACACAACAAGCTCAAAAACTGGAGAGTTCAGTCTAATCCAATATTCAGGACTGTGTTGAAGTTATATGTATAGTTATATGAAACTAGTGGTAAAACGCAGTGAAATGCCACATAGTTTTGGTCTCTCTCCATGTTCCTACAGACTGCCTGACCGAGATCACTTTGTGTTATTTATGACTCACTTCTTAATGTTGTCATCCTCCTCCTTCTTCAGTTTGGTCTCCATCCGTTTCACCTCATCCTTAAACTCCTTTATCCTGAGACAGAGGACAGTCACCACACCTGAAACACATGGGGACCCACATGCACGCACACGTTAAAAGGTGTATATACCTGTGGTCCTTGATAGCAGTGAGATCTTTGATCTCCTGGTCTTTGTGCTGCAGCTGGGTTTGTATCTGTTGACACAACTGCTCAGATGCTTTGAGAGCCTCTGTAGCCTGAAGCTGAGCCTGGCAGTAAACTTCAGTCTCTTTAGACAGCAGCTTCACCTGGAGAAGGACACACACACACATGCAGCAACAAATGGTGATGACAACATTACATGTGAAAGACAAGCCATGGGAAGATTAGGATTCAATGAAAAAAATCAAACATGTTAATCTGCTGTCATCATTTATTGCGATTATTTAGATTTAGAATACTTCTACATTATATAAAAATACCATGAGTAATTATACAAGTTGTGAATTCTGAATAGCAGAACTTTGCATACAGTCTGTGTTGAGTACATTACTTGTGTCTAGGTTTTCTGTCTACCTCATGATACCTGGTACTGGACCCATCACTTGAGTCAACCATCTTTACAGTGAGACACCTCCCCTCACCATGAGCTCATGAGACAGCACCATAGCACGCATCTCATCCATTTTCAAGGTGAACTTGTGTTTCTGCTGTTTGAGCTCACTGTCAAAAGCTGCTGCCATCTCCTGTTGGCCAGAGGAAAGTGAGTTTTAACACTGTCAACGATACACAACATCGGGTACATTTCAGTCCCTATAAGCTAGTGTGGTGCCAATTCAAACTCTGCTTGATTGCTATACAGTGCAAACTCAAATCACTTCACAGCACAGCAAATCAAGAAGCGATCACTGCTCTCTAGTATAAACACTGTCCAATATTTTGCAGGAACAGAAGGTGAATGGAGTGAAGGTTTACTGAAATCAAGACAAACAGAAGCACTGAACAGGAAGCACTGAATATGAATATACACTGCCTAGCCAAAAAAAAAAATTGCCACCTGGATTTAACTAAGCAAATAGGTAAGAGCCTCCCGTTGGAAATTACTGCATGGGCGATTATCTTTCAGCTGGCAACAAGTTATTTAACCCCAACTGATGCAATGAGTAGCTTCTCATTTCTTAAACAACCATGTCGAAAGACACATCCCGTGGTCGTTGCAAAGATGTTAGTCTGTTTGACAAGGGTCAAAGGAGACTGCAGAAACTACTAAAATTGTGTTAAGAACTGTCCAATGCATTATTAAAAACTGGAAGGATAGTGGGGAGTCATTGTCTTCAAGGAAGAAATGTGGTCGGAAAAAAATCCTGATTATGATCGGCGATCACTTAAACATTTGGTGAAATCAAATAGTTGAAAAACAACAGCAGAACTCAGGGCTACATTTAATAGTGAAAGTAAGAGCATTTCCACACACATAATGCGAAGGGAACTCAAGGGATTGGGACTCAACAGCTGTGCAGCCTTAAGAAAACCACTAATCAGTGAGGCTAATCGGAAAAAAAGGGCTTCAATTTCCTAGGGAGCATAAAGATAGGACTCTGGAGCAATGGAAGAAGGTCATGTGGTCTGATGAATCCAGATTTACCCTCTTCCAGAGTGATGGGCGCATCAGGGTACGAAAAGAGGTAGATGAAGCGATGCACTCATCATGCCTAGTGCCTACTGTACCAACCTGTGGTGGCAGTGATGTGATCTGGGGTTGCTGCAGTTGGTCAGGTCTAGGTTCAGTAACATTATGTGCCCAAAGAATGAGGTCAGTTGACTACCTGAATATACTGAATGTTAGGTTATTCCATCAATGGATTTTTATCTTCCTGGATGGCACAGGCATATTCCAAGATGACAATGCCAGGATTCATCGGGCTGAAAGAGTTGTTCAAGGAGCATGAGACATCATTTTCACACATGGATTGGCCTCCACAGAGTCCAGACCTTAACCCCATTGAGAATCTTGTGTGTGGATGTGCTGGAGAAGGCTTTGTGCAGTGGTCTGACTCTCCCATCATCAATACAAGAGCTTGGTAAAAAATTAATGCAACACTGGATGGAAATACATTTTGTGACATTGCAGAAGCTTATCAAAACAATGCCACAGCGAATGCATGCTGTAATCGAAGCTAAAGGCGGTCCAACAAAGCATTAGAGTATCTGACCTTTGGTGGCGACTTTATTTTTGGCCAGGCAGTGTATTTTAATGCGCTGCATCTCTAACAGCAAAAAAATAAAATAAAATAAAATAAAAATATATATAATAAAAATACAGTTAGCTGAGTCTAGCTATCTTGTAGTGAATCTAGAGGTAGTGTCTATGAGTGGCAGAGACTCAAAACAGAGTCTGCACACTGATCTGAGTTCAGTTTGTGTTTGTTGAAGAGATATCTCTGGTTACAAGATGTGAGGCTGTGGAAGTATGAGGTTGATGTCAACACAAACAGTGCAGACGAATTAGTGAGCAGGCTTTCAGTTTCTGTCCTGTCTGTACTGTCTGAATCATCTGCTGTTGACAGTCCATGCATAGCTGTAGGGGACAGAATTTATTTTATGAAATAAAAAAATAATAAAAAATAAATAAGCTTAAAATATAATATTCTCCTAAAAAGAATGTGTAATTAAACCTTAAGCAGTAATGTAACTTAATAAATACGTAAACAGGTAAACAATATCTAACATATTTTTGTATGTTGTTGGGTTTCTATTTATTTAAGTTAACATGATATTAAAATTAGCTCATTAGAAATTACTAATAAATACAGAATAATTAGAAGAAAAAAAGAGACAACAGGTAGTTTTCACCTGTGTTGTTCAGTGTTGCTGTGCACCATTCTGTATTGTTGAATACACTAACAGGAGGATGATAATGAATCTTTTAGGTTGATTTGATGAACAGCACATTCCCCTCCCAGAGTCAACACTAGCCGACAAGATTCATCCTCTCCTATATGTCACTAAGTGTTATCATGTGCTCATCTTACCTAATAGACAGATCAACGGACACACACTCACATGCATATACTTGGACATGTGCTGTACACATGACTTGACAGCCAACAGATTCAGACACCAGTCAGAGTCATTTCTGTTTCTCTTTTGTCTGGGTTCATCCTAAAGGTCTGCTGCTGATCCCCTCTGAATGTCTGGCTGCTCTACAGTTATTTATGTCCTCTCCGCTGTACAGAGCCAACTGCAAGGAGTTGTAACACAAGACATAGAGCACACTGCTGTGTAGAGTCCCTTTGTGACAAAGCAGTGCATACGTGTCAGTAGCCTAAGTAAGTTTTTAGACTGTGTCAAAGTAATATATCTTTTATTTTGGGGGGGGGGGCTAGTGAGACCATAATAAAGAAAACAGACAAAAACATTTTTAGGCTTGTGTTTGTGTGTGAGTGTCAGACAGAGAGATCACCTGTCTCTGTAGGGTCATCTCTCCCTTTGTCTCTTGTATTCTGCGCTGCAAATCCCATTTCTCTCTCTCATTCTCCTCTGTTTGCTTTTTCATTTCATCAGCCGTAGAACTGCCATCCAGCCACATAAAGACAAATACACATACACACATACACACAGAGGTACAGTTATGTTACATATTTTGTGTTTATTCACATGGTTAACTATTTCATAATGCCATTTTATTCATTTAATTTTGAACAATTTTGGTGTTTATGGGAGGGAGTTTTAAAAGAAAGGAAGGTGACAAAATTTGTACAAATGTCAAAAAAGACATTTATTTATTCGAAAACTGATTAAAAAGGAAGATTGTGGTGAAATATTAATTAATATTAATTCTAGAAAGTAATGAAAAATTCACAGATTTGGCCCTTATGTGCACTTCTGTGGTTTTCCTCATCCTATTTTGCACCTTTGACCAAGAACCTTTTTGCAGGTTCAAATGTCCCATGACAGTTTCAAATGAGTTTTTCTTATCTTTACAACTAAATCCCTTCAGTCTGCGGAAAACATCATCCAGTCTAAGCTTCACAAAGATAACTGAACTCAAAAATTATATGAAAAAGATATCTCATAAACTGACTCTCTGGCTTTAAATTAAAATGGTCAGGCTGGTATTCAAGAAAATCAAATGTACTGTCTCATAAAACTGCCCCCGGGAGGGACAGACCCCTTAAGTGATCCTACCCCTCACACCTGTGGTGCAACAAAAACAGCCCTATCCTCAAGGAAGCAAAACTCCACCTTCAAGTCCTGTCACAGCAACTGGCGCTGTCCCCTAAAACCGAAAACCGGGTCCTGCACACCAAAGACTCACTTTACTGGCAAGGTTAAGATGGCAAACTGGTAGAAAGTGCTGTCACTAATGACAGCTATAAATGTCATTAGTTCTGGTTCAGGCTTTGCCTTGAACCATCCCCTAGTTAAGCTGCTGTAGGCTTAGACTGCCAGGGGACTTCCCATCATGCACCAAGCTCCTCTCTCTCTCTCTCCATCTGTACCCATTCATATCCCATTAATACATGTTACTAACTCAACTTCTTCCCTTTCCCGTAGTTTTGTGCTTTCTTTCCTCTCTTCTCTTCTGCTGTCGCTCTCTGCAGGTTTGTCTGCCCTCGGAGTGTAGAGTCTGGATCTGCTGCTGTGGGCCACCTGCTGCCCCCATTACTAGTCTAATTATTATTATTGGTCCTGTTATTAGTCTTACCATTATTAGTTCTTCATTAGTTCTTATTGTAATTGTTTGTATTGCTATTAGACCTATTACTTTTGATCTTGCTGTTGTCATGAAACCAGCAATGTCCTATGATGTCTTTCCTCCCCTCTTGCCCCCCCATCCCACCTTCTTTCTCTCTCAGGGCAAGAGAGGCCGAGAGGGTGAGAGGAGATGTTGGGTATCTGTAAATAAAATTATAAACAGTACAGTCTAGACCTCCTCTATATGAAAAGTGCCTTGAGATTTCTGTTATGTAACTTCTGTTATGATTCGGTGCAATATAAATAAAACTAAACTTAAATTGCTTTTAACGATTTTTTGCCTGTTCTTTTTCTTATTCTCACTTTCTTCCTCCTGACTCACCACTTGAGTTTGTCCAGGTGCAGCCTGAGCTGAGCAGCACCGTGCTGACTTTTACTGAGCTCCTCCTGTCTCTCCTCAGCCTCTCTGGCTCTCTGCTCCTGCAGCTTGGCGACCTGCATACGGAGCTGATTCAAGTCCTCCTGCCTGCAAATGACAGCAGTATTTCAGAAATGGTTGATTGACATAGTCACTGCATCTGCTGGGGCCATTATTGCTCTTCTTGTGCCTAGCTTCTGGCTATTTTTAATATAAAGGATTACTAAGGTGAGCTCTGCTTCCACAGAGTCACCCTGTCTGCATCAACACAGTGTTTTATTCCATGTTGAGCTGTATGACAAAAATGAATGACATGCATTTAGTAAAATCAACAGAGGAACAGAGCCATTAGTTTGTCAATCAACAGAGAATTAATCAATGGCAAATTTGATAATTTGCTAATAACAATAATAATAGTAAACGTAATACTTAAAGAACATTTCACATAACCCAAAGACTTTACATATAAAGAAGGAAAGCAAAGAACAAACAAGACCCTAACAAATATATATACTACTATCAATAATTATAGTAATGAAAGGCTTGTTAATTGTCATGCATGTTAACTGGCTTAAACAAGTCTCTCTCTCTCCAATTCAGGATTTATCACACCGCCTTCTGTAGTAGCCCTCATTCCATTTTAGATTTCTCATATTTTTTCACACATTACATTTAAAATTTACACGATGCACATATTATATATTTTGTATGGAAATTATTTTTCATTCATTCATGTTGTACTGCTATTTTACACACAAATAAGTTAGTACTTTTCATGTCAATCCAATCTAAATGTGACATGAGTAGGTACTGAAGAGGGTCAGATGAATTGTACCTGTTTTGCTCCACACTCAAAGCTCTGGCAGTGATAACATCATATCTCTCCAGCTCTCTGTCTCGTTCACACAGGATGGCCAGGTTGAACTGGAAGTCTTCCCACAGTTGTTGGTACTGTTCCCTGACAAATGAAGAAAACAATCAGTTGGCTATCAATATGCTAAAAAAAAAGGTAGTGAATGACAGGACTGAATGACTGTCACCCTGACCTCTACAGTCATTAAGTCCTTTGAGAGACTGGTGTTAGGGCCATCTGAAGGACATCACAGGCCCTCTGCTGGACCTCCCGCAGTATGCCTACCAGGCAAACAGGTCTTTGGGTGATGCAGTCAACAGAAAACTACACTACATTCTGCAACACCTCTACTTCTCAGGGACATAGGCTGTTTTAGACTTCAGTTCGGTGTTCCATGCCATCATACCAGCAGTCCTCCACTGTGAGCTCACCCAGCTCTCTGTGCGCACCCCACCTGGCAGTGAAGCAATGACTTCCTGACAGACAGGAAGCAGCAGGTGAGACTGGGAAAAGTCAGCCAGCTCTCTAGTGTGGTCTTAACGGCCTGTGGTGACAACAGTGAACTTCAGGCAGAGCCCCCATTCAGCTAGAGCCCTTTCAGAGCCCTCGCCCCCCGCCAAATTCATACTCTCATACACATTTCATTCACAAACTTTACTGAAGAATAAATATGGCACTTCAAGTCCTGCTGCCTGAAATCGGCTAACAAAAACTCCTCAGTAGTGGTATTAAAGGACCTATAACTTTCAGAAAATATTAATAATACAGCTGTCAGTGACAAGTCAGTACAGCAGCACCGTACTGTAACGTCAAGAGGAAATAACTGACATGAAGTTAGACACTAAAGACGTCTTTCTAAAAACAAAGCAGGCCATGACTAATAAGAGAGGTTTCATGTGATAGTGACGTAGATGACTCAAATGAGAGAATTTTACAGTCTACATTAGGAGACTTTACAGTGCAATAGAGGATGATAGTGGACCAGACCTGCATAAAGACCCTGAGTCAGCTGTTATACTGAGAGAACAACTGCTTAAATGAACAAGCTGCTTAGCTGAAATATGTACTTATGTAATATAAGTACAGGAACCTTGCTGAACATCACAAATTCTTTACTCACTCATGAGGCCCAAATGTTCTTAGAACTGTTTAGAAGTACATAAAGAGCCACTACAAACTTGAATGTTTTAAATATACTCGGCCAATAAAGCTGATTATTATTCTAATGGAGAGAGTCTGTTAACCTGAATTTCCAAAATCATGTTTTTTCACATATTTACTTAAGACATATTTTGAAGTATCTGTCCAGTCAGATATGTTTGTTTTATATGCTCAGACTGTGAGATATCTGTCTCTGAGATTTCTGCCTCTATTCCAGCACAATGGAAGTGGATGGAATTTAGTTTCTGGTGCTCACAGCATTGAAAACTGACATTTAAACATTTCAATAGTAATATATCTTTCCAGATAAGATGTGCTGGTTACTCGTGAAATCCCCAGACCCACATTGTACTGGGTCAGAAGCAGGTATCTCTGACACATATTTCAAAACCTGTACAAATAAAGGCAAAGCTATCTGCATGGATAGACACAATTACAGACTTTTGTAACTTGGCTCAACACTTTAAGAGTTCAAATGTTCAAGCTTGTGTAATGTCGTAAAGGGATGTGAGGCTGTGGAACAGTGAACAGTGTGTGGATGAATTAGTGAGCAGACTTTTATATGGTCTGATGATATCTGTACTAAGTTGAATCATCTGCTGTTGACAGTCCACACAAAACTGCATGAGACAGCATTTATTTTATAAAATATGCAGAATGATGACACCTTTGTAAATGTTTGTTTTTTGTTATTCTTGCTGAACTGTTTTGCACACAGATTTCAAAAAATATATATAAATATAAGGAAAATAAATCCTTGGTCCAAAGATTAATTATCAGAAATACAGCCTATAATGTCCTTTTTACACAGTTGTATGTTCAAGGAAACAAACTTTAAGTTCCATGAATTAATTCTGACAGGTGCTTTACGCCACACTGGTATTTATCTGATGGCACTGAACCATCAAGAATTGAGTCTAAATTAATCGATTCTGGACTTTGTGAATCAAAACTTAATCAGGAGAACAGTTTAGATATCCAGCCCTATCGAATGTATTTCCTTGTTGGTGATATCAGTCTTATCAAAGAAGGAGACAAGGGTCCACCGGCAAATCCTGAATTAAACTTTCCAGGAAGTTCACATTTACTGTTATTCTGCAATGAGGTGGATGTATACCTGAGAGAGGAGCATTCCTCCTGGGCCTTTTTGAGGGAACTCTCCAGCTGATGAACCCTTACAGCCTGGAGCTCCTTCCACTCCCTTTCTTTACTGGCCAGCTGGGCCTCCAGGTCCAGTCCATTGTCCATTGAACTGGGATATACATATGAATATCAGATATAAAAAAGAAAATAAACAAACAACTGAAACAAAGAATCCATACACAGTCAGTGAGCCTTCAGTTAGTTCACATATGGGTTTTTGTTTTGGAATACTGCAGCCTATGAACAACTAACTGTATTCAATCATGCATCCATGATTTCTGATCCATGTCTGTATTCCATGTCCATGTCAAGAGTCGCTGATTTAACACGTCATCTTGACATTTAAATGATACCTGGAATATGACACTGCTACTATGGGATGTAAATAAAACTTTATTAACTGGCTGGTAGAGAAGCATCTGAATGTATAGTTCATTATTTGGTTTCCTAAGGACCTAAGGATAAGAACACATGTACACAATGTGGATGCAATACATAATATAGATGTAAAAAATAAAAACATTTAAACAGGTTAAAAAACAAAGACAGGAAGCAAATAGGAAAAGAGACACAAGGGATGCCCAAAACAAGAGTCCAAAAGAGTCACTATAGGGGCTGATCATGATAGTAAGACGTATCAAAGTGTCCATTTACTCACTTACACTGCATGTCCTAGCCCCTTAAGTTAACTTTCACCAGCCAACATCAACCACCACAACTAAATGTCTTAAAGGTAAACCTAAACCCTAAAGCCAAGTCTCAACACTCAAACAGTTATTTCAAGTTGTGAGGACCGACCAAGATATCCTCACAATAATGGTTTAAAACCAAAATTTGTCCACATAACCACAGAAAGACATGTACACACACACACACACACAGAATTACCAGGCGTCAGTTTGCATACCATGATACAGTAGATTCTCCGAGGGTATCTGTAAACTTAGTACCGTTTGGACATATAAATCTTCATACGCAGCGTTCTAAACTAACAAGTATCTGTAACTATTACTAACATTTAACGAGCTAAAGTCGACGTTTGCCAAAACTTGCCTGGTTCTTCTGTGATGACAATGTTTCTCCATGGTAACCGTACGTCTGCCAACCTGTTCCCCTGCTACAGTGATAAACAATGGTTCCTGGGCCCACTGAACTGCAACGTCTTTTTTTTTTTTTAATTCATTGCAGTCTGATGGGGAGCTGCTTGGTGCCGGGTCTGCGAGGGTTGAATAGACACTGTATGTAAATTACATATGACAGTCAGTTCCGGTTGGGGTACGCAGCACCCTGAATGATAGTACACAGAGACGGCCTGTAAAAACTCTATGGATTTTTTTTTTTTTTTTTTTTTTTTTAACGGTCCAGGGCCCACTGATGCCGTGGCCCATTTGTCCCGGTATGCCCCATGACCAGTAGACCACTGACAGCCATAACTAAATAACTTAAATAGTTATGTCGATATTACATAATTTACATTATATTTCCACCAGGACCAATGTATCATTCCTTTACCTCATATTGCTTCACTTGTGCTTCAGGAATTGTGTAAGAATGTAGCTTGCTTTTGACTTTATGTTACCAAATACAGACAAACGAGATAGAGGCAGAGGTGGGCTCAAGGGCGGGGTTTTACTCAACCACCACAGAAGTGTTGCACGTGCGCGCCGCCGTATAAAACAGTGACGGAGGCGCGCGCACAAGGTCCATGAAGAAGCACTCCTGAGAGAGGGTGACGGCATCTCAACGGGTACAGTTTTATTATTATTATTATTAGTAGTAGTAGTAGTAGAAGTATTTTAACCAGTGATTTGTAAAGCCTATGAGTCGGTTATTGCCTTCTTGGAATGTACTTAACGTATGAGATAGCATGTTGTACGCCAGAGTAACAGGTAGGCATAGAGGCTGACTGGCAGGAGACCAAGGCTAAAAACAGTTGAAAATGTAAGTTAACGTTATTCTAACTGTGTTAGATATGTTTAGCTCCACTTATTATGTGAGTTGTTACAACGTGTTATTATTACCAATGTCGCCTGATGGTCAGGCATCTTGTCCGCGGGGATGCTAGAGACTTACCCTTCGGTCCTCACGTAGGCCAACCGGGGTCTGTCCACATCTGTCCGTCTGATTTCCACCATAGAACGAGAAGTAGAATAGTCTCAAAAAGCAGGAGTGGGCTTCTTTATCCAGCGAGGACGAAATACTGCGTAAATTAGGTAGCTTACTCACTTAATTAAACCCATGACTGGAGTAAATGGAGCTTAATAAAATAATAATAATAATAATAATAATAATAATAATAATAATAATAATAATAATAACACCGACAGCTGTCTGAAACCGTCTTTCATTCATCTAAATCAAATAACACATTAAAGAAACCACAGACAAAAACATATCAACTAAACTTAGCGGAGTGGATTTTTATTTCACACGCGAGTTACTGTGTTGCGCTGGCTCGTTTCCTGATTCTGTGGGTGATGAATTCAGTGTGTGATTCAAAGTTAGGACTCTCTTCTGGGCAATGGATGTGACGCAGGAGTGGTTGCCTACGTGCGCTCGGCTGCATCCCTGACAGGCTGGTGATGTCAGGACCGTCAGTCATCCGTTTCACTAAACCTCGAGTCTTATACGGAGGGCTGCTCAGAAAATCCCACAGAGCGGTGTAATGACTCAAATGAAAATAGTTTGATTAACAACTGTTTCCTCTAATGTGACCTTTGAGGACGCGCTGTAAAAAGTATACAGTCGAATAGTAACATTTTTGAAACATACAACTCGTAGTGTCTTAACCGGTCTTAACTGACTACTATACGTGCGTCACTTTATGTACATGTGTACAAGGTATTTATATTGGTGCATGTGAACAGCAAAAGGAAGACATAATATACATTTAAATTAAACAGAAAAATGAGATAAGACAGCTAAAGAATAGAGATAATCTAAGAGTAGTGATACAGTGGTTGGGATTTAAATACGTGACCCCTGTCACATTGTTTCCACACAGTCATGATACATGAAAAAACATCAATTACGGCTGCTTTAATCCTTTTTTTTCTCCAAGTAGATATGGTGGATATTATGTATCAGATGACAGACTGACAGTGTGAGAATCTGCAGCTGCTCCACCTGAGTTTCAGCTCATTGTTCGACTGTCGACAGTTTTCCTGTTTGAGATCACGCTCGTGGCGTCGTGTTTAGTACTAAACCGGATACACTACCTGCTCAGCACCGAACTGGGTCTGGACACATCTTTAGGTGTCATAGCCTGGCTATATTGAACTTCCGTTGCTACAGGAAACGGGAAATTAATAAAGTGCTACTAACCTGATCTAACCAAACGACCAACAGACAGAAGAAGAGCGATCACGGGGACGAGCGATCACGGGCACGAGCATGCCGATGGACAGACATATGGGTTATGTCTGACCATATCTAGTTGAATGTGCACTGGGTTGACTCATATCACATGTGGGTCTGCTGGACGTGGTATTATTAGAGCCAGCTATCTCCATAGTAGAGACCAAACACAGAGCTATAAGAGAGGGAATACTGGACTTAAATTCACCAGGTGGACACAAGATAATGTTGATGTGTAACTGCTGGATATGTAAATGATGTGTAAATAAGCTGCTGACAAGTTCACCATATCAACTCAAAAGGAATGAAATGTGAGTGTTGTGGTCACAGCTTCTTTCCACTGAACCCAAGTGGACAAATATTTACAGCAGGTTTAAAGAAGAAGTGGAGGCCTCTGTTCTGTCTTTCTCCACGTTCCTCTTCCTGTTTTAGAGGAACTTGGATTTCACAAAATCCCCTTTAGTCCCCCCCCCCCCCCCCCTTTAGTCCAGCTCCTGATAGTCATATCCCCTACACAATGATGGATAACATCCAAGTGCTTTTCATCTGCCTTAGAATGAGAGCTTGCGCGCATGTGTGTGTGTGTGTGTGGAATGTAGGTGTCTTATTTTAGTATCAATGCTGCACAGTGGAGTGCAGTGGGTGTGAGCCTCTAATGTGTTGCGCCCCCTCAGTGATGCTTCTCACTGATGTCTGCCTAGTGACGCCATGGGTCAACACAGATAGCACAATGTGTGTCTGAGGCCAGCAGTAGGTTTAGAAGTGACAGTGGCTGCATTGAAGAGAGAACTGGACATTCTACAGTGCAAGAATATGGGGTTTAAATGTCAGAATTTGGGATTTAGGAGTTATTTAGATATTCATTATTTGTAATGGAATTGTTACAGAACAATGAGCTCATATGCAGGCACATAGGAAGAGGAATAGGAACAAAGCAGAAGCAGGCAGATATGGCTTGGAAGGCTTCCTGTTCGCGTCGTGCGTGGAACAGGAGGAGACATCTTCGGTTGTTGCTGATTTCACCCTGCCTCTTCATCAGCTTTGGGAAGAGCCCAGTCTGACTGAAACTGTAATGTTCTCTGATGTGCATCATTTGCGAAAGAGGGCTGGCCTCTCATTCAGGAAACACTGATTACATTTTCAATTGTAAAGCTGCACAGTGAAGTCATACAGGCAGCCGGAGACAGAGGGATGCCGTCTGGCTTCAGTGAGTGCAGGGACAGTGACAGAGATTAATGACGGTAAATGTTAAAATGCTTTATAATCAACAACATGGTGAACCACTGTCGTTAGCCAGCAAGTCATGCTTGCTTCTGCAGTTTACAGGCCCACCCAATGCTATTTTCTGTCCCCTCTGCTTTGTGCCAAACCAAAAGGGTAAATTTTATCAGGTGAAATCTGGTTTGAGTTCAGCTTAATGCTGAAGAAGGAAGGCAGACAAGACAGGTGTGAACATGGCAGCAGGTACAGCAGGCAACAGACTGACATGAGGAATATATGCAGCATGTCATGTGATGTCTGATGTCAGAAGTGAGAGGAAATCTGTGATGTGTCACACAGGGACATCTGTGAGACTCTGGCCTGTGAGAGACAGTATGAGTGTTAGGTCTGAGCGAGAGGCTGTCACACACAACACCTGGTCTAGGATCAGTGACAATTTGATTATTGATTATTAAGGACAATTATTGTATAACTGTCCTTTAAAAACTATGACAAGCTTTGATCTCAGTGAAAAGTTGATCAAACCTCCCCAAAGTTAATCAGTGCAATTATGAAATATCCCATCGAGGACACACTGTTGTAACAAATGAGTGCAATGAAGAAGAAATTGCTAAAGACAAATGAAGCCTGCTTGTGTGTATGTGTGTGTGTGTGTGTTTGTGTTTACATAACTGAACACTAGATTACGACAGTATTGTAGAAGGAGAATGTTGAATGCAATCAATGAAAGGAAGGTTAAGGCTGTGTGAAATAAGAGGATGTGTCTGCACGTAGGGTGTGTGTCTTCTGGCTGAGGAGGAATTTTATATCTGTCCTGACAAGCTGTCAACAATAGATCACCCCCAGCAGCTACCACGTTCCCATGTGTTTACACCTGTCACTGCTATAAACACATTTAGTGTGTATATGCAACGCACACACACACATACACACACACACACACACACACACACACAAATAGTCCACATGATCAACATGACCATTTATAGCACATATGAAAACAATATGAGCCAGAGAAACAACACAGATTAAAGGATAAATCTGTGTTGTTTTGTTTTTACAGTTTTTACAGCCACTGTCCTCAACACATCAGTCAGAGAGGATCATGGGTGGAGCAGTGGTGGATGACGGGCCTTCTGGGGTGAAGGCACCTGATGGCGGCTGGGGTTGGGCGGTGTTGGCTGGCTGCTTTGTCATCACTGGCTTCTCCTACGCCTTCCCCAAGGCCGTCAGCGTCTTCTTCAAGGAGCTGATCCGAGAGTTTGGCGTCGGCTACAGCGACACAGCCTGGATCTCATCAATCCTACTGGCCATGCTGTATGGCACAGGTGAGACAAGGATGATGTATATGTCTCACAGTGATTGACTGTTCTCATCAAAATGCTAAATACTGCACCACATGTTTACACTGTGGACTCATCAGTGAATTGTGTGTTTTGTTTGTGTTTTGTAGGCCCTCTGTGCAGTGTGTTGGTGAACAAGTTTGGCTGTCGACCAGTGATGATGGTTGGGGGTCTCTTTGCCTCGCTGGGAATGATTCTTGCTTCCTTTGCCACCAGCATCATATACATCTACCTCTGCACTGGAGTTATTACAGGTTGAGCCACAATATATACATGCACACATAGGAAGAACACAAACATGTAACAAAGGCACAACATATATAACAGTCATACATACATACCTTTTTAACACAGTCTTTGGAGTGATTTTGACTTAAATTTTTTCTATGATGTTGCCCGTTTGTCTCTCCTCAGGTCTGGGTCTGGCATTGAACTTCCAGCCATCTCTGATTATGCTGAATCGCTACTTCAGTGAAAAACGTCCTCTTGCCAACGGCTTGGCGGCAGCGGGCAGCCCTGTGGCACTGTGCTGTCTCTCCCCACTGGGACAGATTCTCCAGGACCAGTATGGCTGGAGGGGGGGGTTCCTCATTCTGGGAGGCATGCTGCTCAACTGCTGCGCCTGTGGTGCCCTCATGAGGCCGCTGTTGCCCCCTAAGAAGCCCCTGGAGCTGGACGAGAACGCTCTCGCACCTGCAGAGGAGGAGAACAAGAAGAAGCCCCAGCCGAAGAAGAAACTTTTGGACTTCAGCGTGTTCAAGGACAGAGGTTTTGTCATCTACACCGTAGCAGCATCCATCATGGTGCTGGGCTTGTTTGTGCCCCCCGTGTTTGTGGTCAACTACGCTAAAAGCCTTGGTAACGAGGACACTACCTCAGCACTGCTGCTCACCATCTTGGGATTTGTTGATATGTTTGCTCGGCCTGCATCGGGACTCATAGCAGGAATGAAGTGGGTCCGACCAAGAAGTGTCTACCTGTTCAGCTTTGCTATGATCTTCAACGGGTGCACCGACCTCATAGGATCACAGGTAACAAATGCAGCTATGGGCTCTATATTACAAGGAGGATGGATAGGAATTATGTTACTGTATGTCTGATCTACCAGGGCTGTTATTACCAGTGCATCCCTCTAGAAACTTGATGTCATATTCACAAATGTCTGTCTCCTTGCAGGCGAATACCTACGTGGGTCTGGTGGTCTTCTGTGTCTTTTTTGGCATGTCTTACGGCATGGTGGGAGCCCTGCAGTTCGAGGTCCTCATGGCTATTGTAGGGACAGAGAAGTTCCCCAGTGCCATTGGCCTGGTGCTGCTCATGGAAGCCATTGCTGTGCTAGTGGGACCTCCTGGAGCAGGTCAGAGGATGGAAAGGAATGAATGTGAATGTGTGCATCTAAAAAGCCCCCCAACCGGCTTGTGTTTTGCAAGATGTTTAAGATTGTTTGGCCATTTTATGCCCATATAGTGATACTGAAAAGAAGTCCAGCATGATGAGGACCAATAACAATCGTTGTATTCTATCCTTGTACTCTCCCTCAGGTCGCCTCTTGGATGCCACTCAGAATTACATGTACGTCTTCCTGCTGGCAGGCTGTGAGGTCACGCTGTCGGCCATTGTCATAGCCTTGGGTAACTTCTTTTGCATAAGCAGGAAACAGGAAGATCCAGAGGCTAAGTTGGAGATGGCAGTGACTGCTTCGGAGAAGGAGGGGCTGAACCGTGCGGTGGACACTGAGGAAGACGGCGAAGGTGAAGATGGGCCAAAGGGAAGAGAGAACGGAAAAGTCAGTGCCGTGAAAGCAGAGGAGGAGGTGATGATGGAGAAGGAGACGGGGGAGGACGGTACAGGGGAGAACACTGAGACGTCTTTATAAAGAATAAAACCAGTGATGAGAAAAGACAAACTGTGCAGCAAGAGCACACACGTTAAAAGTACTGATGGTGGTGTATGGCAAACAGATGTGAGGAGCCACATAGAAAGTGAGGAGGAACAAAGCAGGGGATAAAAGAAAGCTGATATTACCCTGAAAATGAGAATCACAGTTTGATGTTACGGATACAAGGCAGAGAACTGTTTTCACTCGAAGTTGCTCTAATGCAACATGTTGAACAGATTCTTGAACATTGCTGTTAGAGACACCATATACTCTACATGCTCAAAATCCAGCCTTCCCCTTGGGCATCTAAGTGTCATTGACAACAAATACCAGCTGAGTGAGCTAACTCCTCTGTACTGGTGTGTGCTCTGCCACACACTGCAAAGAAATGGATCTCCAGTTTGTTGTGTACCTTTTTCAGAACAGACTTTCTCAGTCAAGCTTGATGATTCCAACCAATCCACTTCCTGCCATTTTCTGGAGCTTTCAATCATATCTCTCAGCCTTCGCCAGCAGGTGGAGCTTCTTCAGGTGTCATCATGAAATCTACTCTGTGTGTGTGTCGGGGGGGGGGGGGGTTAGTCTGTAAGAGACTCTAGTAAGAATCTGATCTGACCTTCGGACAGTGCAGCCACTTAATAGAGCTCCCCTGTGAAGCTGTTTGTGGTCCATGCGGTGAGATGCTTTGTTGTTGAAAGCTCTGGAGCAGGCTGGTAAGTGAACTGTGCTCAGGAGTATATGGTCAGACTATTGCTCCCAGGCTCAAGAATGACCTTTCACACTCAAATTTCAAATGATAGTTATTATTCACACTTTTGTTGTTTTATTTATTGCAAATAGGCCTATTTATTGATATTTTATGTAACCACGGGGAGACAACTCAACATTCAAAACTCAGTTATAGAAATAAACTGAGAAAGATTTTGGCCACTCATCAGTACACCCTGGCAGCTGAATTACATACTGTATCTGTTCACTCATTGATGAAATGTAAAAGTCTGAAGGTTTTGTTGTGCGTTCCATGATTTCTGTGAACCACTTTGAGACTTGAACAAACTCAGATTGTTAGTCTCAGTGCAATATGTCAGTGTTGTATACTTTGTTGATGAATGTGTGCTAGGTCTTTACTGTTCTGAGGTCTGCTTAATAATGATTCCTGATGCTGAATACTGGTACCTGCTATGTTAAGATGCTATGATCTGTGTGCTCTGTGCATCTGCTGGATGTAATTCTCAACAGACCAACAGTAGAAAGAATACACAACTTGCTTGGGTGAAGGAATCTAGCGCACAACTGCTGAACTTGCACTGTTTTTTGTTGTTTTTTTTCCTCTGAGTGATGTTTAGCACAGCATAGACGTGATGCTCCTTTTGCCCAAATAAATCGATTTTTGGTGGTGAAGAATCAGTAACCGACACTGCTGTTCTGTTCAGAAACACGCTTCCATCCTCACAGGTTTGTGACTGACACGGCAACAATTAGCTGAACTGTAATATTCAACTATGTGAATTCCTCACGATTAGTCTACTTGGACACAACAGGATCAGATTTCCCACCTGCTGTGTAATTGGATAAAACCTTTCATGTTCAAATGAAGGTCCTGTATGTTCTTTGCACCCTTAAAGTTCTCCTGTAACGCCCCCTGTTGGTCTCTGAGATCAACTGATTCATTCACACCATAAAGTCAGGACACTGAACGGTACAAGTAATTCATTTATTTACAGTGTAAGTACACAAACAAATATAAATGTGGAAGGGAACCTTGCTGATCTGGTTGCTTATGTAATTCAATAGGTGTAGTGCGGCTGACCGAAGAGATCAAGGATCAAAATCAAAAACTATTTACAGAAGGAGCAGCAGCGAGAATGAATTACAAACAGCCCATTTCATTCTGACAGACATGGCATAATAGTTCATCACAGCCAGGAGAGTCAGACAAGTCGAGCTAAATATAAAAACCCCCAAAATGCTGCTGCTGCTGGAGAAGCCTGTGGGAGGATGAAGGTCAGCTTTCCCTCTCCACACTCTCAACAAAGAATCATTTCAGCAACTGTTTATTTGAGAGGATTCAGGGAGAATGTATTTTCAATGCCCGTGGAAATGTTGCCGCTTGCAACATTGGTGCAAGATCGCTGAGCCTCTCGCACTGAGAGCAGTGACTGTGTTCAGACCCATCCTTACAGGTCAGTGGAAACAAAACAGGACAAATCATTTACACATCAGTATTACAAGTACTTCACAGCTTCAAAATAATTCAAATAAGAAAAATGAGAATGTTTATCTGTACACATTGAATGGTCATCTAGGAGAATATGTCAGATAATGCCCTTCTCCCCTACATAGTGTGTATAGAACACTAGGAAGGGAACAGGGCTTACTGGACAGCACACCAGAGCCTGCAAGTGAACAGACAAAACATCTTGCCAACTAATCGGTGAATACACAATCTCCTGCAACCAAGATACCAAAGCATCTTTTTGGTATGTTCATGGGTTCAACTAGCGCTCAAGCCTCCACACCTGACTCTGAAGGCTTACCTCTAAAACATGCAAAGAAGTAGTTTCTTTTGTTTAATACAAATGGCTATAGAGCGAGTGAAGAGAGCTGTCAGCGGTGGTCACTGATAGTTAAAAAAACAAACAAAAAAAAAACAGAAAAAGTGGTCGGTGGGAGGAAGGAATGAAAACTGCAAATACCAATGAAAAGCATCACGCCAAAAACTACCCATACATATATAAAATGAAGAGCTGCTGGTTCAGCTTGATACACCTTACTGCAAACCAAGAGAAAAGCTGTTTTTTGATCAGGTATGACCTAGCAATCACTGACGGTGGAAATGTAGGGTCAAAAAGGAAAAAAACAAAAGAATGCACATAAGGAGGAGGAGCCAGTGGCATTAACGGCTGTATCATCAGTTAGTGCTCTGGAAAAGATGGCTGGGTTACCGTGTTTCCCATGGACAAACCACTGGCTTCAGAATCTGGGGGGTAGAGGTAGAGCGGGGGGTGTGCAGGGTTGTTTGAATGTCTCCTGAAAAACCGGACAGAACTGTCCTGTGGTCCGACATGCTTTGATGATCTGAAAGGTCAGACCTACACAGAAATGGGGGAAAAATGAGGGAGACTGAGAGGGAGGACAGGATTCTGAAGGAGGCAGCAGTACTGAGAGTGGACAGACAGAGCAGCCTGTGTCGAGTCAGAAGCTGGCTCCCAGTGGTAGCTGTAGTAGTAGTAATTAATAGTGGCAGCGGTAGTATTAATGTGTAAGATTGCTTCTGAGTGAGCAGGGCTTGGTCTGCCAGGTTGCATTGTGAGGGCTCATCGAGGGGCTAGAAGATGGAGACCTGTGGGTAGTGCACCAGACACCATCTAGAGGAAACACAGGACATGAAGCAGGAGGGTCAAAACAAACATCAGCCCCACAGCTGTTCTCCATTACAGCTGATGCATTAAGCTTTACATGCATGCTTCCCTGTACTGTCATTGCTTCTGGACTAACATGTACAGACATGGAGCCCTTTAATGTACAGTCTAAATGCATTTTAAAGACAAAAAAAAACTAAACTATTTCTAAACTGAGGAAACAGTTGCATGGCTGTAATTAAAGATAGGCTGATTGGTGCTAATAACAATTTCCCAATGTTTTCTGGCTTTGGACAATATTTTTCAACTTTTATTCAGTGACATCCTAATTGAAATGGCTTAAAGCATCAGGCAGGAAATATGCAAAATGTATACAATTACAAAACTGAGTACAGGAAGTCAAATTAGTTGCAGAGCTGTGAAGCAGCTGCAGGCACAACACGATGCAGCAAGTTAGCCAGCGATGGGGCAAGCACTCATACTGCAGCATAGCAAAGGTGGGGCCTCAACATACACCACCTACAGTCCAGTCTAAGACTGGCAGATGCACAAAGGCATGTGATGAAGCCAAACAAATCCATCACTACTGATGCCACTAGTCTAGTGTATACAGTAACAAAGCTGTGACCAAAAAAAGGAAAAGTTTTGATTTTTTTTCATTTAAAACCAATCTTCACATGTCACAGGTATGTTGAAAGAATTATTGGTTGCTGCTATCATTCCTCCATTCAGTTACTGGCTGTGAAGAAATCCCTTTAGAGAGGGAATACAAAAATCCAGTCCTCATTCTATGTAAACATATCTAAGTTGAGCTGAAGCTAATAATAGTAGCAACCCATAACCTGAAGCTTCCCATTAACCTGAAACTTTACGCACCCATAACGCCTAGGTTCTACGTTCTGCCTTGTTTTGCAAAACTTTTGGATCCACAGTATACAAAAAAATTGAGTACAACCTAGTGCAATATCACTACAGAGTTAACTGATTCAAAACTGTGTCATCTTACAAGAATTGCATTATTTTTAAGTTGAATAGTGAGGTATTTGATCTTAATTAAATACAATCAGGTTAGACAGACTACGCTGAAAGTACATGCCCTACAGTCCAACCTCAATGCAACAAAAATCAGTTTTCCTCTGATCACAGCAACAGATTTGATTATTAAGATTAAATGTATGAACAAGGTTAAAAAAGAACCTGTGAACCACAGCTTCCTCAGTTTTGGTCTGACGTGTATATTCAGGGTTCCTACAGATTTCTACAGATTTCTACAAGTTAAATTTAAGACTTTTTAAGACCTTTTCAAGATCACTTAGAACAGAATTTAATGCCCATTTCACGGCCATACTAGGGAAAAAAAAGCTAATTCCTGGAATTTATGAAAATGTATTTACATCAGCAGATTGAATATTAAATGTATACTACTCACAGAACTCTGTGTGTGTGTAAACAGTGTGTGTAAATACAGATCAAATCAGTCAAGAGTCAATTTCTCAGCTCTGCTCCCTTCGCAACAATATCCTTTTCAATTAGCTCAACCCCCCGCCCCTGCGGCACGCCCCACTATTTGAGAAGGACTGTACTGGAGGCACTCGCTGGTGCTGAGGTCCTGACGCAGGGGCAAGCATAGCCCCTGAGATGGCAGGAGTTTGCTTTTTTTTAGTTAACTTTTACCTGAGCTCTGTGTTTGGACGACAGCTAGTGTGACTCCAACGCCTTGATTCCCATTGTCCCTAATTTAATCGTTTTCTTGCACAAGGTGCAGAGAGCCTCAAACACATTCCCTTCCACTGGCGTCAACCAGGATGAGAATGACCTTTTCTCTAACCACAAACTATTAAACTTGCACTTCCCCAAACTGTTTACATTTCTACTTTCTTCTCGCAGTGTTGCCGCACCTGCAAGCTCATCAGGTGGGCTGCAGAGTTAGCCACACCTTGCTGCTAATTTCAACACATATTGTCAGGTTGGAACAGGTGGAAATGACGTTACTTTCTTTGCGGGTTGGAGATCTCCCACACATTTAAACAAAATACAACGAGCAAGTTCATGACAACATAATTTAAGACCTATGACATCAAATTTAATACATTTTAAGACTTTTTTTAAAGGTATTAAATGTAGATTTGTAAATTCAATACTTTTAAGACTTTTTAAGACCCCGCGGGAACCCTGATATTGTTACATGGCTCCACATGGTGAGGAACTGCCTGAACAAGTTAGAGACCAGACTGAGTCTTCATGAAGATGGAAGAGGGCACAAGAGCATCAGCAAGTGACTGAACAAGAACGGATGCACATTTCCAGAAGCGGTTTGGAGGTATAGGGAGGATCCATTCTACCAATAATAGAAGGCGCAGTGGCAGACCCTGAAAAATGACGGAAAGTATTTTTTATGCAACCTTACAATGAAAAACAGATGAGCAGGTGCCTGTGCCTTGCCGCAAGTTTTATCTGTGGAAATCACATGTTTGGTGTGGACCAGGCCAGGACCACCACAGTGACTACATAGTGCTTACAGTGAGAGATGGAGGTGGAAATGTGCTGATTCGGGGCCTCACGACAGCAAAAGATGTAAAGGAGATGACATTTATAGCAGCACTGAGAATGCTACTTTGTACACAAGTACCGAATGAAAGGATGAATCCAGAAGGGGGTTCATACAAGAGTTCGTAAAGAAGAGAAAACTTGTGTGTGTACCGTTACTTGAACGCCACAGGCCAACTTTAAGAGTATTGTAAAGCAGAAGGTAGAGCAGCAAACCCCCAGGCAAAGAGCAGCTCAAGAGAATCATCTCAACATCTTGCCACAGATAGGTGTTAGACTGCTATCACCGGTAAAATAAAGGTAGACATAAAAAAATAAAATAAAAGACTGGAATCTCACTAATGAAGACTAACTGTTGTTGCAGTTGGTTCTTTAATAGGGACTGTTGATTATAGTTCAGTGATACATTTGTTTTTCAGATTAATTTGGTTTGTTCTTCTTTCTGACTTAAAAAATGACTGACTAAAAATAAATTGTATTAAATGGACAAGACTTGCAATAACTTAGTGATACTGACCAGGGGTGTCCTCAGTTTTGTTGTATACTGCATGTCAATGCTACAAAGTTGACATTTTTATGCACTGCTTGATAGTCAAGTGTGGAATGATGGTAGTTGTGGGAAAGACAACAATGGAAATAATGGTGCTGACATAGATTTTCTTTTTTATTTACATATGAAAATTTTTAAATACCCCGTGACTTAAAGTTGCACAGCGAGGAAACAATCTGTACAAACACAAAGCAAATTTTTGCGACAATTCTGTTCTAAAAGAACTTGGAACATGGACTGACTATTTTAAACCAGCCTTTTTCTCCTCCCTTTCCAAATTAATGTCATGCTTTCAGCCACAGCCACGAGAAAGCTCAATGCCGACTTGCAAGCAAGTAACCTCATATCATGCAAGTGATTAGTGTGGAGGACCACAGAGGTAGAAATCTGAAGGTGAAATAAAACTGGACTGCATCAAGCAAGGTTGGAGGTGTGGGTGAGGGTCTAGGCAGGTAAATTCCTTTGGGTGCTAAAGATGTAGGCCTGCCATCTGATCAATGTGGCCTCAGGCATCAAACCAACACTGCAAGCAACAAACCACAGGTGCAGAGCTGATTAAAGGGGCATTATGTCAACCCAGAGTAGGCAATGAGGGAGTTGCATTCTTAGGCTCTGATGCACTGTGATGCATTATCCACTCCAGTTCTCAAGAGGACTGCACACTCCTGCACAGAAAATAGTCAGCATCTGATTGTCCAGTGAGACCTGGGCTTGTTAAATGCAGCTATGATATCATTCACAGCCAAGCAGATGAATTATCTAATGGCTGTGAAGCTTTTGTGTAATTAGGCCCAAATAACAGGCCATTCAAGCAAAGTCTCATTCACAAACTGGATGTCCAGCTCACTGGTGACTGACTGACATCTGCTGGGGTGTTCACCTGATTCCAGGTTAAACTACTTTTGTAGCGACATGAACCTGTTAATACTGCTGACCTAATCTCATGCCCACCATGTTTTCTTCTTGTGCCCCTTCTCTGTTCAAGTGCACAAGAAATGTCTCAGATGAAATAGCAGACACTAGGCTGGAAGTAAAACATGCTGGAACCAGGACTGAACACATGACTCTAATGCAGCCCAATGCAGAACTGGAGTAAGGATGCATGCATCCCTGGTGCTTTAGGGATGGCACTCACCCAGTGTTGCCGCCGTCACACAAGGACGTGGCGAGCGTCTACTTGGCGTGATGCTCGTAGGGAATGCTATTCTGAGGTTCGGGGAAGGGAGAGAGAAGGCCCAATATGTCAAGTCAGAACCGACATGCTGCACCAACCACAAAACTGGAGAAATTTGGATGAATAGCAGCATTTCACTCCTCTCTAAACAAGAGACGAGGAGATGAGGTTGATGTGCTGTAACAGTTGAATGCAGAGACTTTCCTCTCTCTGCTCTGGATCTGGGTCCTTCACATCAGGTTTTTTTTGTAAATAATGTTGACAAAAACATCATGAGCATCACTCTCTGGTAATCAGAGACTAACGTCTAATGATTTTATGAAATAGCAGACTTCCATGAAGACAAAGTTTAATGAAATTAATGAAATTTAATTCTACCTCCTCCCTACTGGTTACAATAAAGCCTCCTGTGTACTCAGGGGAGAGCTTCAATTACAAGCCTAGGTATCAGGCATGAGGTGGAATAATACATAGTAAATAGTTTCTTCTCTCTGCCCGATAGTCGGTTTGGTGTCACTTTAAGATGAAGAAAGATGTTTTTCAGAGGTGTCTTATTACCTGTGAGGTGGACATGCGGGAGGTGTCCTGCCGTCCTGTTAGATCTGAGGATGACACGTTGACAGGAGCGCCGCGGTGCAGTCGCATGCTCACCTTTCGCTCACGCTCCATACCAGACACTTGTCGAGGGGATGTGTTTGCTGAAGATCAAAGACCAAAAGCAAAAAACACCATCAGCATGATCTACTTTTGAGGGAGTGGATATGATGGTAGAATTCATGAATACTTCCCTATTTGCATCAGATTCCACAAAAATTTCTGTTTTAGACTGCCTGAGTTTGTGTAATGACACCAGAACATTTTCCTACATCTCACAGCACAGCTGGTTTTACAGCATTTGTATCAGGACCACCTACTGACAGATGTGGAGTCCAGAGAGAACGAGGCAGGCTGGAGTGGACTGACCTGTGTGTGAGGTGGGTGTTAGTGGGGTAGGCGGGGCTCCGTCCTGGGTTCCTCTTGGTCTTCCTGATACGGCAGGTATTCCTCTGGCCCCTGGGTTCCTGCCATGCCTCAGCCTGTCTTCCCGGTCCCGGCGGTCTCTCTCTGCTTCCTCTGCAGCACGGTTGGCTCCCTGTGTACAACAATAGCAAGCAATCAACAAAAACGACAGGTACAACAAGACTAAGTCTACAGCCATGCTAAAGCTCTATAAGATTATATATGGCACAGTGGCACTTTGAGCTAAATGCTAATGCAAGCATGGTAACACACTCACAATGACAACACAAGCACGCTGATGTTAGCAGGTTAACATTTGTTACTTAGCACTAGTGCTTTAGTGCTTTTGACCAAAGTTGTTACAATTCTTTGGCAGGGGGACATGAATGTCAGATAATGGCAATCCATTCAAAGTTGTACATTTCATATTTAAGCAAAACACATAGTTGTAAACCCCGCAGTGGCACTACAGCAAAGGTGAGAGGTTCATCAAATTGACCATAAACCAGATTTTGTGTCAAGTGGATGTTGAGATCTTTTAGACCAGCGGTTTTCAAAGTGTGAGGCGCGCCTCCCCTGGGGGGCGCCAGAGGGATTCAGGAGAGGCGCGGCGAGAGAAAAAAATTTTCTTAGTATCTCAAGTGAAAGTGAGAGCGGGCACAGAGTCTGGGGCGAGCAGAAAACGGAGGAAGTATGACCCTGATTATTTAAAGTTTGGCTTTTCGTGTATTGGTCCTGACGATGCTCCGCTGCCACAGTGTGTTATCTGCAAAGAGCTAGCTGCTAGCTAACGACAGTATGCGACCTTGTAAACCCCGGCGTCATATTGAAACCAAGCACCAAAGTTTAACGACCAAGCCGCGGGAGTTTTTTGATTGGAAACTTAATGAATTGCGGTCACAGAAGAAAGTCATCGTGGCGTTTGGCACTGTGACTACCAAGGCAACCGAAGCATCGTACCGCGTAGCGTTACGCATTGCTGCTAAAGATATGTGTTTGGCACTAATGGGCGAAGCTACTGCTGCCAAGCTGGATGCCACCCCGATGTCTGACAACACCATCCAGTGCCGCATCTCAGACATGGCAGCTGATGTGAAAGAACAGGTGCTGGACGCTATCCGTGAGAGCCCTTTCTTCTCCATTCAACAAAATGTGTTTAAAAAATGTGTTGAAAACATACAGATGTTTAAAAGGGGGGCGGGGGGGGGGGCATGCTTTTGAGTTCTCTCAGGGGAGGCTCACTATCCCACACTTTGAAAACCCCTGTTTTAGACAGTAAGTGAAAGCTGTGACCTGCTTGTAACACCACAAGAAAAGCCCGGAGAGCACCAAGATAAGTAGGAATCATCTACTGGGCAACGTGGATATTGGTGCCATATTTCATATCAATTCATCAAATAGCTCTCAAGATATTTCAGTGCTGGCAAAACTGACATGATAATCATTATATTATGATGTGGAAATGCAAAAAAATAGGCAAAATAATTTTAATCTAAAACTACTGGTTTTGCCTTTTGATACTGTAGCTGATGTTTCAGCTGCATACAGTTCACACATTAAGATCAGTACTCACAAATTTAAGCATGTTCCAGTCAAATACATAGTCATAAGAGAAGCCCTGTCTGTGAAACAGGTTCCTGAAGAGCTGCCGTAGGTACGAGTAGTCCGGCTTGTCATCGAAGCGCAGGGAGCGACAAAAATTCAGGTAGGTCGCAAACTCCGCTGTGACAATGAGAGAGTACATTTTTCAGCTGGTGGGAGTGACTGTTATTAATTAATATTAGTCAATGTGGAATTATGAAATAATTTTAAATGAAGCAAGCCTAAAAGAAGCTGAAACTCACAGGGATATCCCTTACAAAGCACCTCAATGGGGGTGGACATTTTCTTCTCACTGATCCGTTCATACTTCTGCCTCTTAGTAGCAGCCTTGAGGCCTTGCCAAGGCAGTGAGCCCAGATTAAAATACATGAGAACATAGCCCAAGGACTCCAGGTCATCGCGTCTTGACTGTTCTATAGAAAGAGACAACAGTCAAAGAGAAGGATGAAGAGAGGAGGAAAACTTGGTCGTTACTGCACTAAGAAAAAAATACAACTTCAAATTTGCTGACTCACAAATACAGTAATATGTTAATGTCAAACATGTCTATTGTACCAATCCCAAGATGTGTGTTGATTGAGGCGTAGCGTGCAGTGCCAGTCAGGTTCTTGTTCTCGCGGTAGGGGATATGCTGGTGTGTGCGAGCGTCCCGATATTTTTTAGCCAGGCCAAAGTCGATAATGTATACCAGGTTGCCCTTTTTGCCCAGTCCCATCAGGAAGTTATCAGGCTTTACATCTCTGTGGATGAAGTTCTTGGAGTGAATGTACTCAATGCGACTAATCTGTAGTGGAGAAGAGAAAAAAAAAAAGTTAAATTAGGTCACTACACCATGTTAACAGCCCCAGCTTAACACCAGCACATTTACCATGTTAATGTCGATGAGTTGCAGAATAAAGGCGCAACATTCCCACCTTAAACAGGGTGTATGAAAGGGGCTACTGATGCCCTTTCTGCTCACATTTTCAGCTGCTCTGGATTGGTAGAAAGTGTGATTCAATCTGAAAGAAGGATGTGGGATGTGTGCGAGCAGTATCCAAGGTAAAGAATGTGTGTGTGAAGTCTCACCATTTGATCAGCAAGCAGCAGGACTGTCTTGAGGCTGAACTTGCGAGAGCAAAAGTTGAAGAGATCCTCCAGACTGGGGCCCAGCAGCTCCATCACCATCACATTGTAGTCACCTTCTGCTCCACACCACTTTATTGTTGGAATGCCCACTGCAGAAACACAAAGATGTCGTCAGGTTCTTTGCAGTCTGCAGTATCTTTATTCCTTCTACTCAGACAGGGGGGTGACAGGGGGCAAACATGTTGCGCTTTAAGGTAATAGCACTAAGCCAAAATTCCATTCCACTATATTTTCTATATTAGAGTTTGAATTTTATATTAATTTCCATCCAATTAAGTCCAATTAAATCTGGTTGTCTTAACTAGAGGGATTATGTAGAAAAGTTTACACAATGTAAACAACTACACAACTGTGAAAATAAAGATCCATTGTCATCTTTTTTGCCTATTTAACAATCAGCTGTGTATACAGCCGCTAATGATGTGGGGTTGTATAGCTCATGACCGCTTGCTTTAAGTGTAACATAATTTGCAGTTACGGGGCCTTCACCCATGGATGGGGATGTAGGATCCCAGTCAATTTAAGGCTGTGAGCTGATTCAGTGTTGCAGTCAGTCCCTCTCCCCCAGAGTGGCTCATCATGTATGCATCATATTCACATGGAGGAGACAGACAGAGGTGGATGGAAGCGAAAGGAGTGAATCAACAAGGAGAAAGACTGCAAGAAAGCAGATAAGGTTGGGGGCAAGGAAAACATTCAACAAGTTATGAAAAGAGGAAAGGAGGAGTAAATCTTATGGGTGGGATGTGGTGAGAGTGGAGTTAGGAAATGGAGAACAAAAACCCAGTGAAAGGTGGGGAATCCAGCATGTGGGCTGATATGTCACCTCCTCCTTGCATCATCTTGTAGATCTTGCTCTCGATATGGAGCTGGGGGTGTTTGGTCTTCACACATTCCAGCTTGATTGCAACCTCCTCACCCACTGAAATATCAGTGCCTGGAAGAAGACAAACAGTAATACACATGGTAACTGATCTGTTCACCCAAAGTACAAACAAATCTCACTTATCAACGTAGTGGGACCTAGCTGTACAGATAGCTTATATTCAAAGTCTTGAAATCCACTGCTGAAACATCTTCAATTGCTTCAAATGAAAAAAAAACACCTCACAAGATCTGTGGATTACTTTGAGTAACCTGACAGATTGTTTCTGACAGCTTGCTGCTGGTCCAAATCCCAAATTTCCCTGTTGTATTGAATACCTGTCATAAATTATATTCAGTTTATTTCTCAGTCTATAAGGCAGCTTCGCACTGCCTTATGTTAAGCATATGCATATTCAGAGATCAAACTTTTTCTATCATCAAAATCTACTTCCCACACAAAACAGAGAGATAGTTGACTATGATGGAACGAGTCCTGGCCCATCCCTGCCCTACAGGAAATCAGAACACAGCTGAAAGCCAACTCGATCCTGGCTTTTGAAGGGAAATATAAGTATTGGGTTTCATACCAGTAGAAAAGGACACAATGTTGCATAAGACCTGTACTTTGTGATAAATAAGTCGTAACCAAAAATGTTTGCAAAAATTAAAGAGCTTTTAATAAATGGACTTAGTGCCTACACCTTTCATCAAAAAGTCTTCATCAGGGCGTGTAAAAACAAGTAACAGCTCACAGGTAAAACTGGTCTCAGCTACCAGGCAATCAGAGTAGAACCAGGTGCACTCAAGAAAGTGGGTGTGTTTATAATTAGGCCCGTACTAACAAGGCATCAACAGGTTAACTCATCCCAGACTATCACCAACATCAGATACACACAAACATATAGAACCACAAAAGCAACCTAACATAGAATGTAGAGCTGTGTTAATAAAATCCATTCTCCTATTCTCATTTTATTTTGTAAAGATCGATTCGTACGTGCTCACATACGAATTCGCGCATGAGCGTGGTGTGAAGCTACCAAACAATGAACGTCGTCAGACAGTAAGCAATGCTTAGTTAACGTTAAAAATAAAAAAGTGCAAATTTGGGCATTACTAAATTACGTCGGACAGTAAGCACTGCGTACTGTCTGACGCCATGTTCATTGTTTGGCAGCTTCACACCACATGCGCATGCATGAGTTCGTACGCGAGCACGTGCAAATCGATTCAGAATAGGAGAATTGATTTTATAGACACAGCTCTAAAAGAATGCAAAATACATATAAAAACGATTACACAGTATAAAAACCACTGCTTCACTTAAGTTGATTCCAAAAAAGAGGTGGCTGGGGAATGTAAATGGGTATTAGTTCCATCACAGCAAATATATTTACTAATAAGGAACACAGTCCAGCTCTTGATTAAGGTCTGAATCGATGGTGGCCATTAACAGATGAGATCCAAAATGTTTCTCTTTGTAAAAGTGTTTTTAGTTTATATCCTCCCCAGCTGGACATTTCTGTGGCCTCTATATCTAGAATAGAATAGCCATTATTGTCAATGAACAATGTCGAAAGAAATTACAGTGGCACTTCCCTCTACGGTGCTTGTGTGTAATAAATACAAAGGAAAATAATATATGTATAATAATATTTGTAATATATGTATAAAGTTAAAAATATGAAGTACAAAGAGTATATACATATGTACAAGAGCAGCAAAAATGAAGAAAAGAAAGAAATAAAAATCTATTGCTTTGAGTGAGTCTGGGTTTCATTTATGGTGTTGTTTATAATGCTTGGTCATGGGGAAGTCTTCATTTCCTGTACGAATAGCATGTTTGTGCTCAGCAATTTTCTTTTTCAGTTTTCTTTTTGTTCTCCCCATTGTAGGTGATATAGTACATGGCTTGTGTTGCAATTAATGAATCCATGTATAATATGGGTTTGCTTGAGTTTTAAAGTTGTTTGTTGCAAGATATCACAGCGATTACATCTACCACACTTGAAAAGCCTTTTGGTCCATGATGACTAACAAGGCTCCAGGCACAGATGGATACACATCTGAGTTTTACAAAGTGCTCAGGGAACCATTGATTACCCTGCTAAAAAATGCATTTAACTGGCTGCTAACAGAGGAAGAAATTCTCTTGGAGGGAAGCCTTCATTTCGGTTATTCCAAAAGAAGGAAAGGACAAAAAATGCATTTAACTGGCTGCTAACAGAGGAAGAAATTCTCTTGGAGGGAAGCCTTCATTTCGGTTATTCCAAAAGAAGGAAAGGACAAATTGGAGTGCTTTAATTATAGACCAGTTAGTGTTCTTAACCAAGACAGCAGACTATTCACTTCTATCCTAGTCAGACACTCAGAAACAAGTGTGCCAGATATTATTCATCAGGACCAGACTGGATTTATCAAACAGAGACAGACACAGGACTATATTAGGCGCACACTACATGTGATGCAAAACATCATCAAAAAAACGATAATATTAGGATTGGACGCAGAAAAGGCATTTGACTCTGTCAGGTGGGACTTCTTGTATATGGTGCTGGAGAGATTTGGTTTCCATGAAACATCTGTCAAAATGATACAAACCCTTTATAATAAACCCACAACTAGGATCAAAATCAATGGAAATCTCTCAAACCCTATCATATTTTGGGTGTGGTTGTGAATGTGGGTGTTGCCACATTCAATGAATAAAACAAACTGGAAAAATAAAAGGTATAGACATGGAAGGCCATGAACAAGGCCATGAAAACAGCATTATTTGCGGATGAGATATATATGTAATTAAATGTGAAAAAAAAAACAAAAAAAACACAGGTCCTCACGTTTATGCATTGGACCGAGGTGCTGGAGAAAGTTTAAAATTTAATTGGGATTCATGAAATCCATGAAATGTTAGGGAGTAAATCCACCTCAAGACTTACCGTAATTTAAATCTATAAATCATGATCAATTAATTTCAAGAATAAAATCTGATATTTTAAGATGGAATTTAATCCCATTCACACGTTTAGTTTCAGGAGTAGATGCGATTAAAATAAAGGTTGTTGTATATATTCCAAACTCTGCTAGTAGAAGTAAGAGATAAATAGTTTATAGAATTGGATAAATTTATCTCAAGATACATTTGGCAAGGGAAAAGACCACGGATAAGACTTAGAACATTACAGCTATCCAGAGTTAGAGGGGGTTTAGTCCTGTCCTGACTCAAGAGCTATTATCAGGCTGCACAACTAAAAACTTTGTGGAACCTGAGCAATCCTGCATACAGGGTGAGATGGAAAGACACTGAGTGTTCACACATCAACCACTATTCCAATACAGGCCATAATAAATGATAAAAAAAAATCTGAGTAAACATCTCAAAGAGGAGCTGAATCCATGGCATCCCTTGACATACGGTTTGAGATTATATCAAAGAATAACCTGACAGAGCAGAACAGGATACTGCGATGGACTGCACATGATTAAAATATTATGCCTAATAAAGTAGATAAGAGGTTCAGTAGATGGGGCGTGGGATCAACAATATTTTGGTAGCTTATTAAGAAGAAGGTAATTTAAAGTTTTCAGGAGCTAAAAAAAAATCAATATGGCTTAAACAATCAGGACTTGTACAGATACCTACCTACAGCTAAATACACTATATGGCGCAAACTCTAAAAAAGTTCAATTTAGATGAGGTAGAGTCAGGAAGTATTAAGTTATTTATCTGAGACGAGGCCAGCTAAGTCATTCTCTCCGCTATGCTGGCCACTGATAAAGTTTTTTGAAGAAAAACACCTGAAGCCTTCTTGGCTCACAGTCTGGTCCAGTTTAACATCCTGCTGATCACAGGGCCAATCTAGCTGCCGACAGTGGCAATCCATCACAAGTTACAACCACATACTCTACCAGTTACAGTAGCTGTCTGAGACTTATCAATATAGATACAGTTAACAGCTCAGGCTAAAAGCTGTCCACAGAGTGTCCACAGAATCAGCTCTGGATTGCCCAGAGTTGCCAGACAAGGATAGAAAACTCATAAACATGCCCACTTGTTTCCTCTGAATTTTTCCAGGTAATTACCTGCCCTATCACAGAACAGCTCGATTGCACATTACATGGACTTTGTACTGTGGAGATGTCAAGTCCATTTAATGTTCGATTCAACTGATTCAGACATTTGAGTCCTCACACACAGCTCCTCCAGCTAATGTCTAGCAAAGTTCAGGGTTGCAGTGGTTATGTAGTAAAAATGGCCTGTCAATTTTGTTTAGTGACAGGTCTAAATATTTACCGTTTACCGTGGAGCCATGTACCACTAAATGCTTGGTGCATGTGCCAAATGGGTAGACTTATAGGACAGACACCCAGTCCTTGGCGCTTGGTAAAGAACAGAAAGGTTACGTGTCATCTAAACACCATATTACAGGCTCTGAGACCAGGAATTACAGTGAAATCAACCCCTCTAACATTTCTTTATACCATGACAAGATTAAACTGAGTCTTATAAATAACTATTTCCTGAGAAGTTTTTTAAGCCTGCATATCCTGCCCAAAAGCTAACTGATACCTCCATCAACTGGAAAAGCCAGTGTGACCAGTCTTTTTACAATCATAAACACATCCACATGACTAACCAACAGTAAATGTCATACATCCAATGGGCGATGGAAACTAAAAGATGCAACCCTGGAAAACTAAAAGGGGTGGTAGACTGGGTTGTAGGAGGTACTCTGGTTTCCAGTCATCAAGCCATAGGCTTAAATAACAACCATCTCATTTTATTAAATCTGTAAGAGGCAAAATAAAACTCTTAGCTGTTGCCTGGCAAATGTGCTCTTTACACTGTTGTACATGTTTATCGACAAGTATTTATGCTTTGTAAAAGATTTAAAATGGCAGGGTGATCAGTCTACATAAGTCAGGAATTTGAGCCATATTGCTTAGATTCTGTGAAATTATAGACTTAATAACTCTGAACTGGGATATGTGGGATTGAGGACTGTAAACTATCTGATATTATGAGTTTGTGAAAATGACTTAAGTTCAAGCTGAGTAACGTTCGAGTTGTACTTAAGATGTCTCAGCTATCATTACCACTGTTAGATGCAGAAGTTGTTTGTCGTTATTAGTGTGGACGTCTGTGTAGTTGTTAAAATGAGGCCATGTTGAAATGACCCAACAAGTGTATCCCACTTAGGTAGTCTAACTAAATACAAGCAAATTGGTGCTTCACTTTGTGAATGTTAATACCATCCAAAATTTCCAGTCATTACTTGCGGGAATGGGTGGAGGGGGGCTACTGGCAGAGAACTGCATGTTTACAAAAAGGATATAAGCCAGCGGTAGTTTGGAATTTTCAATGATTTTATGTAACACGATCTCAGTTAAATACGCTGGTTGTCTTTACCTGCATTTTATGTAATACTTTCGATGCTACTAATCGGGCCAAGGTATTTCAACTCACACCGCCTTGCTTTATCTTTTTAACAGACAGCTTACAATAGTTATCTTAGCAAGACAGAGGTAACGTAAAGTCACAGCTAGCTGTGCTAGCTGTGGCGTAAACTGACATTAGTAGGAGAATGACGTGGATCTAATGTAATTTGGACCAAGAATTATTCTTACAGGTTGCTTTTAAATTTAGGTAACAATGAACCAACATTTAGTGAACATCTAGTGAACTTACGAGCATGATGAAGATGAATTTTACTCACCTAAATATATGTCCCCGAAAGATCCACTTCCGATTTTTCTGCCGAGTCTGTATCGGTTCCCCACTCTCAGCTCCATTTTGCTATTAGCTAACGTTACGTCTTCGTTTGTAACGGTGTAACTAACGTTGCTTGTCCTAAATGTCCAGCTTTTAACCTTTTGTTTACGATACCTCGGCAAATATTCCACCTCCTGTGACAGGTTTACAACCCCCTTAATTCACAGTCCCCTTCCCCCCAGAATCCCAGTTCCTTCTGAAACAGTCCAAATTTCACCATCCCTTTTTTATCTCTCTGAGGAACGAAGAGCTATAATATCGATATCATTCGGTAGTGTGAAACGCGTAGTTTATGTTCTCCGCATCTACGGGGTCATATTTGGCCAAAACATAAGGATGGAGACGGATTTTCTGAGGCTTCACCCCTATTCGTACGCAGCTTCACTACTTTGTCGGATTTTGTCCTCCACCGTGAAAGCTGCTATTCGCTGCTGACGTCACTTCCCCTAGCAACAGCACGCCAAAACCAAAACATTTAAAGAAACGGCAACGTTGTTTAATTACAGTTACATGCAAATATAGCAAAAATGTGCCCTTTCGATTCCCACTGAAAAGTATAAAACAGGACAACGCTAAGAAACACAAATTGAAAAGGCTGCACAGTGTAGAGATGAGGTCCACTGATGACATATTAATAACTCTTTATTGTCTACTGTTCATTATGAGTAGTAATTAATAGTTATGCTGTGTCATGCACAATATGGCAAAATATACATACATATATATAGTCCCTTGACAAACATCCAGCCCGAGAGGAGCGATTACAGACCTGTTGACTGCTGTGCCATGCAGGGCTGATTCAATCAAACAGGAATGAAACCTGTCCAGGCCCACAACAGGCATGTGCATATTTGGACCATGGCTTGTACTCAGTGTTTGTTAATTCAGATACTAGAGTGTATATGGTTTTGCACATCTTGCGAATGAAAACAGGAAAAACTTAAGGGTTGTGTTTAGCACTAGATCATTATTAAACAAAAGTTAAATGAAAAATCCATTAACAAAACAAATGTCTTGCCCTGTCAATGGACAGACATGTCATGTCAACAAACTTCTTTCAATATGACATTATGTCTAGAAAACTACCTGTGAGCCCCATTTGCATTAATATATTTTGATCCAGACCAGTTTCAAATTTTCAGTGAGGTGACATGCATCAGTTTTGTGTTTTGTTCTAGCATTCATGATCCACAGCTTTCAGACACAAACACTGTCCCTAACAAAAAGAATACTGTTACACAAGGTGAAGTAGACCACATTCTGTTCATTTTAGTATATAACCACAGAGGAAAAAGTAACAGATAGGTAGCCTAGATAGATAGATAAATGGAGGAAGACCTGCTCAATGCAAGTTAGTCCAGCTGCAGCTCTATGGCCACGCCCACTGAGCTGAGATTTTTCTGATTGGCTCCTTATGGACCGGCCACTCAGAGTTTTTCTCATTGGTTGCCTGTGGGCGGGTCAAGTACAGCTGAGGCAGCTCACGTGGCAGACCTGTTGTTCCGCAGATTGAGTAACACACTCTCACGTGTAGACCAACGCGCTTCATTGAGTCTACAGGCTGCATTCACTGGTTGTAGGAATAATGACTGTGACTTCACGCTTTGAGACAGCCTCATAGAGTTCACCATATGAGAAACGATTAAGCACCAGAAGTAAAGTCATAACACTATGACTTGTTGGTGAAAATACTCTTTCCACTTTTTCAGAAAAATATTTTATGTAATCGTCAAACCAAACTGTGTTTAGCACATTACAAAAATGCAACAATTAGCCATGTTGCACAATGGAATTAATGGAATTATGAACAAAGGGCAAGAATGCTATATCATTTGAAATGTATATTCCTGTGACTATTATCTGTCCATCTTCTGAAGACAGATGTGCTCTAGTGTCTTCCCATAGTCCAAAACATACCGAGCATAGATTTGGTGTGGATGTGAGTGTGAATGTGTTTATCCCTGTGATAGACATGACTTGTTCATGGTGTATCCTGCTTCTTGTTCACATCTGCTGGTAAAAGCTCCAGCAAATTGTAGTATTTACCCCCTTTGACTGAAGTGGAGTGTTTCCCCAATCCACTTCAGTTTTGTTGTTTGTGGTCAGTTATTGTGAACCTACTGTTACTTACAATTTATTCAGATTGAAGAACAGACTCGTGCGTTTGGTGTGTTGTTGGGTTTAATAAGGAGACTTGCAGGGTATCGAGACTGATCCAGGAAACAAATGTATGCAAACTTTCCAGTAACTTTGCATTTTAAAAGTGAACATAAAGTACTGTACACTGAGAGTACAAAGTGTACTCTCAGCTGGTTGGTGAGCTGCCAGGGTTGAGGAGGTTTAATCCAATCATTAGAGGGTTACTGCTTTGTATCTCTGCGTCAAAACAATATACATGTACGTACATGTCCTACTACAGAACACATGTGAGTACACCTGATGAAACTGCTCAGAATCTTACCTGTACCAAACTGATGTGTATTCTGATCCAGTTCAGGGCAGAACAGAGGTGTCCAAGCTCAGTTGCCTGCCTCTTTGCCAGGTTGTCATTGTAAATGAGAATTGGTTCTCAATTGACTTACCTGGTTAAATAAAGGTAAAAAAAAAAAACGTTATCTGACTTTTTGGCTGCTACATTACAACCAGAGAGAGTTCACAGAGATACAAACTAATGCTAATGGTCAAAATGAAGAGGACCCTAAATACCCTTGAGTTTCTTTTGCTGATTATACCTCACCTATTGCTATACTGTGCCAATGAACTGTCAAAAAACATAATGTAGCACTTGAGATACATGGTAAGAACAAAACTGGATGAACTATATTTGAAGAATGCAGCATGATATAAGATGTCTGCAGAATGTGTCTGCAGACAGCCATGTGTGCAGGATAATAAATGATTTCTCACATGGAGATAACAGGAACAGAGATTTACCAACTGAATCTGGATTAATCAGGAATTTGAAATCTTAAATACTGATCCGTTAATAACAAAAACCTGATGCTCTGATTATGACGGTGTTGTAAGCAGGCTCGATGATGTCTTTAGCTAATGATGACATCTAGTGGATGTTTGGAAATAATGCAGTGAACTGGTGCTTGAGAGCAAGAGGGAAATAAACAGATAGTGCTGTGTTGTGCTGACCGGCCCAGTGCGGGCTGTGCGACCTACTGTGTGGCCGTCATCCCCCTCCCTTCTGTCCCCCTCCCCAGCTAACTACATATAATTTTATCCCACGGCTCCACCCACCTGTTTTCTCTTTGTGTTGGTGTCTTTGTCATGGTTTACATACTGATGCTGTTGCTGAAAAGTTCAGAGAAAAACAAGAAAATCCCAAATGCTTCAAATAGTTGTGCATCTAGCAGCACAGCATAACTCTGCAGACAACACAGAGCAGGAGCAGAGCAGAAGATGAGTTCAGGACCACAGCTCCCAATGAGTCCAATACAAACACCAGTCAAATTTTACAGCACACGCAGCAGCCTTGGTAGAAGACAACAGGAAGCTAGTCTGAGATTGTTTAGCAGGATAATGTTGTAGAGCTCAGAAATTCTAATATGGTGGTATCTTGTGCATCAGGGTGTGTTTTTAATGGACTGACAGCCAATGGCACAACAGATACCAGTGATGCAGAGGAGTTTCCCTGCTGTCTTCAGTATGTTGACAATGATCTAGAGACACGTAATGGCTTTTTAGGATTGCCCTGACACTACTGCGATGCTTTTCACATGTTTGAAAGACATTCTAGTGAGGCTGAACTATTGTTTATCTCTGGGCGTGTTGCTTCGATGGTGCTTTCAATATGTCAGGCTCAGACTGCTCCTTAGAGGACAGTATAAGATGCTGCCTCAGGTCTTTCAAATTGTGCTTAAACAGCCACAGCTGAGGGTGCACCAACTTCCTTTTCAACAGAAATATCAAAATAGGTTTTGGTAACATTAGGAACCGCCCACTGGCATTTCAACAATTTCCCTTTCACTGCAAAAACCTGCAACTGTCATTAATTTTAAGGCCCACTCACCACATTTTAATGCGGTCCTGCTGTGACAATGGTGTTTGAGTTACATGTATGTCACTGATACTGTATATGTCACAGTGTGTGGGGGTGTTTACCTGTAGAAGATGTGTTGTCCTTCACAGGTAATATTTTTCAGATGGCATGCAGTGGGACTCAAATCAATCCCCTACATCCTTATTCTCATGTGGCTTCTTCTCTGTAAACTGTAAATTGTGAACAGTAATCAGAATCACATGCTCGTTTATTTCCTATTTCTTGATTTTAAGAGGCAAGTAAAATAAACAGACCTCAGTCTTGCAGTTTGTAATCTGCTTGATGATCTTTGTCAATAGTCAACAATATTCTGTGAGGAGGCAGACAGTGATGAATGGATACAGAGACAACTCTGTGTATTTTAATATTATGACAGTATTAGGATTCCAATATCAAGTCAAGCAAGTCATTTGGTGCAGACACACCAGTCCAAAACTTACCACTTGTGTGACTGTCATTGTGCTTTCAAGATTATAATAGGGAACTAAAATTGGTGAATTGGAGGTATGTTATTTACCACCAGTTCACATTTTAGTTCCCTATTATAATCTTAACACATAAACAGCAGATCAAGGTAATGAGAGTAATGTGATAACAGGAGAAGCTTCTCTGACTGGTCAGGATTTTGGAGACATAGGGTCTGTTGGTTTAGTGACTGAATCTGGGGGAGGAAGGAACGCTGTGATAACCAACCCTTTTCTCCAGAGTGAGCCCTGATGTGGGTCCATTCTCACACTCTCACATGCTGAATGGACAGATGGGTTGTTGAGGGAATGTGCAATTAAAACAGTTTAAATGTCATCATATCTTCTCAAGGCCCCTGTTGCATCTTAAAACTTTGACTGCTGCATCCCATCAACCATTAAATGCTTTCCTTCGCTGTGAAAAGCTCAGGTCTCTGCTCGGACCTAAACCTGACTTTATGTCAGACCCTCACAGACCAGGGATCCACATCAACATACATTCCAAAAACAGAAGTTTCACATTTCTTCCTTGTTTTTGTTTCCTTCCTCTATAAGAGTGCTGGCTGTTTATGCTGGCTGACAAGTTCCTTCAAACGGAAGCCGTGACCCGCTTTGCTCTTTTGCTCTTTGGCCCTGTAGATGAATCCTGGGAAATATGTCTCTCCAGCAACCAGTCTCCAGCAACACACACACACACACACAAAGGTTTATCTGTTTTTCACAGTAAAGTTTAACCACCTTTTAGGTCTGCTGTTGCTTTCAGTTGTATCTGGGAGTGTTGCGTTTGCACAATAATGTCTCTGAATTATTTAGATTGAGAAAAACAACAGTCTGGTTTGTATCAGCTACAGGCTCCAGTTTACACAAAGGAAAATACACTAAAAGTCTGTTTTGTGTTTTGGCACAGTATGTCACAAAAACATGTTTCAAGTGCAAAAAGATAAGACTTGGGTGTGACAAACATAGCAATGCAACTGTGGTTGCATCACTGTGTGCTTTGCACAACTCTCACTGCACTCACATTATGTGGTGGCATTAATTACACAATGACAACATTCAACTTAAGCAATGCACTCCATGTCAGCCCCGCCTCCCCCTTCCATTTGAGCCCATATACAACTCAAGGCTTAGGACACATCAGGGCAGTATTCTCAATACTAATCATGTTTTTGGCTCTTTGATTGAGTGGAATCCACAGTCATGAGAGAGAGTGGGGCTGTGAAAACATCCATGCTCATAGATGCCATGTGTTTAAGTGAGTGTTTGCATGTGTTTTTGTCTTTTTTCCTACTAGCCCTGGTACAAACCATTTGGTCTAAATATCCAATTTATGCGCACCGATTTATACAACTCAGGGTTCTATCCTAAGGTACTGCTCTGCTGCATTAGTCACCCTGCTTTGTTTACTTCTATTTCTATTAGTAAGCTGCTCACCTCCTCAGAATGCCTTCTGACAGAGAGATCATGCTCAGACTTGTGGCTTTTATGTAACGACAGATAACAGTAGCAGTGATATCATGGAGAGCTGAAGTCATGACATCACATCTGGGCTAGCCTCTGTTTTACTAGCTTCTGTAACTCAATGCAATCGCTCATTCAGGATTTCTAGCTGGTTTTCTTACCATATTCTAAGACAATTTGGCGTCTACCACAACTTCACCACAAATCTTTATGATTTGTGATTTTTACAATGTTAAAGAATAATTACTTTAAGGGCATAGAAAAAAACACAGCTCCCATGAAAGGAAACCACAAGCGTTTATCATCATCATAACATCATACACAAGATTAGAGTTGATTAGAGCTAGTTTAAAAACAAATCAGTTAACTACTTATCTAAACATAAGAAAATGAGCCACCTAACTTTGTGTTGAGAAAGGTGATGTAAAAACATGCTGTACAATATGTCAGCCTCCATGGAAGAGTACCTGCTCCCTATGTACAACCCCAGTTCCAAAAAAGTTGCGATGCTGTGTAAAACGTCAGTAAAGACAGAATGCAATGATTTGCAAATCTCATAAACCCATATTTAATTTACAATAAAACATAAAGAACATATCAGAAGTTGAAACAGAGACATTTTACCATTTCATGGAAAATATTAGCTCATTTTGACTTTGATGGCAGCAACCCATCTCAAAAAAGTTTGAACAAAAGTTGAAGAATCAGGAGGAGTATCAAGGGACAATGCAGAAGGTCAAAACTGGAAGCACATGATCTTTGGGCCCTCAGATGGCACTGCATTAAAAGCATGCATGATTCTCTACTGGACATCACTGCATGGCCTCAGGAACACTTCCAAATATCACTGTCTGTGAATACAGTTCACCAAAAATCACTGTCTGTGAATACAGTTCACTGGGCAATCCAAATGAGATTTGAAAATCATTGCATCCTGTTTTTATTTACATCTTACACAGCGTCACAAATTTTTTGGAATTGAGGTTGTACATATGAAGGGCTCATACTAAGCTAACGAAAACACAACAATTCTTAGTTTCAGGTGATTATACACCAATGAAAACACAGTTATGAATATCATATTCCACTTCTGCCAATAGATCCTGTTAAAATGGCCGTTCTGCCAACAGAGACTTCAGGAGGAATAAAATGCCAAGGCAAAGGTGGACTATGCAAATACATATATTTTCTTTTATTTTCTCTCGTAACACAGGTATAACAGTAAACACAGGGTGAGGCCTAACCAGTAACCAACGTAGATTTAAAATTGGCGCCCTTTTATACCGTGGTCTGGTAGGCGTAATTGGAAAAACACATGCATAGGTGTTCCCAGATATAGATTTATAAACATAAGTGACTAATATGGAAATATGATTATTAGATTTAACAAAAAATATTTAAAATAACCTGCGTGCAGTAATCTAATCCCCAAACCAACCACCATAAATATATTTACAATAAATATATACATAAGGAAATTCTCAGACTCCCCCTTTCTTGCCCTGCCACTTGGTCGCAACCGGAACAAAACAGACAAAAGGTAAGTATTAACCATAATTTGAACAATCCGTTAGGCACTTTAATTCTTTCCACCATTATTTACATAAATACTAATATAAGTTTCACAACTTTGCCGGTGTCCGTCAATTCTGGACAGTCCGCTGCCAACGGAGTCTACCAGACCTCCTCTCATTTTCAGACGGAGCCGAGCGGCCACCACGGCATCCGACAGAGGCCGACTCCTCATGTATAATAACTACATTATGCAACCAATATTGCCGTTACCCCTTGAAACTTGTATGTGCAAATGTTATGTGCAAAATATAATAAAAGTGCCTTTCGCTGTTACTATACATTGTCCAGTTATTTATAAACAATATCAAAACCCACCGTGTATAATATTTACAATAATATTTACCAGAGGTGGGACCAAGTCATTGTTTTGCAAGTCCCAAGTAAGTCTCAAGTCTTGGCCCTCAAGTCCCGAGTCAAGTCCCAAGTCAAGACAGGCAAGTCCCGAGTCAAGTCCAAAGTCAAGATTGACAAGTCTCAAGTCAAGTCCAAAGTCCTACACTTTGAGTTTCAAGTCCTTTCGAGTCCTTTTAACCACACAGCAATAATATATTATGTAAGAGGTAAGCATATTAAACAGATGTCAGAACATCCCTTATAGCAACACATGAACTGTATTGAAACTACTCTTAATTACTCATATTATTAATATCAATCTTAACATTGTGTGATAATATATTTTGTATTTTAGTGTGTTACGTTGCAGCACGTAGACCAGCAACTCACGTGTGCAAGCTAACTTGTTTTTTCGTCAATGGACTGCTAGAGAGTAAGAGCAACGAGCAGTATAACTTTGTTTTCCTGTCGGAAAAATCCGTCTGACAGCAAGCTAAAACGGTACACATATTCTTAATATAGCGCACATTTAAAGTGACCTTGATTTTATTAGGTTTGCCTCTTTGTAGGTGGCTAAAATATGCGTTGCTGCTAACCGCCGTCTACTGTGTGATACCTTGACTAATGTTATGTATAAGTACCTCAACCATAGCCCTGTTAAAAAAATACTTAACAAAGGTATGAATAAGGGAGTGAACTCGCAGTAGACGCAACAAATTACCGTGTTTGCAATGATTTAGCTACACAGCAAAGAAAAATTAGCTACTTAGCCAATAAATGTAAGCTTTCATTCAGAACTTACCTTTCTTTGTGCAACTTCAGATGTCGAACGAAGTTCGAAGTTGTTGCGTCTCCATCTGTAATCTTCGAGCCACATGTTTTGCATACTGCAATTCGTTTTTTATTGACCACCTCGTAGTTTTTATACCCGAACGAAACTATCTTTGGTATCATTTTTCCAGCTAGCGCGCTGTTTGACAGTCCGTCTTCATTGGTTGTCCTGCAATTTGATTGGATGGATGCTGTCGGATCAAAACAACGTTGATCTAATTTGATTGGATGTTGTGCCAACAGCACATACACACACAGACGCACACATACAAAGAAAGATACAGAGCGTTCCTTAATAACATCCTTTTTAATCTTTGGGTTTTTGAGGAAAGTAGCAAGTCTTGTCGAGTCAAAAGGCTCAAGTCCAAGTGAAGTCACAAGTCATTGATGTTAAAGTCCAAGTCGAGTTGCAAGTCTCTTTACATTTTGTCAAGTCGAGTCTAAAGTCATCAAATTAATGACTCGAGTCTGACTCGAGTCCAAGTCATGTGACTCGAGTCCACACCTCTGATATTTACAAAACCATGACCCGACAGTCAAAGGTAACGAAGTCCTTCGTTACAGATCCCCATAAATCCTACACACTGGTCCTTTAATGTGTCTGGTCTGAAAAACCTCATCATGTACACTGATACAACAAAACGGGGGCAGGACAGATTATATATGAACAATATATATCTTCTTTTGAGATTCCAAAAGTCCTAATCAACATTTAACGATTATGGACAACTAATCCTCGTCCATTAATTATTTTGGTCTAGTTCTTGTACGAGATGAGTGCAAGAGAGTGGAATAACTGTGTGAAGCACAGGTAAGACCTGCAACCTTTGCCAATCAAAGCATTCAGTGGATATTGTGTCCTGTTAGTAGATGGTGCAGCTGAAGGGCTTAGTGGTAACTCAATCCCCTGTAGACCATACAACAAAATGCACTACACCCTGTGCAGAGACATTTTCTGGTTAACAGATTTGCAGATGTGTGGAGGATTTTGTCAGTATTCTGACTCATCCACAACTGAAAATGAAAACATCACTGCACTAAAAAAAGATTATTATTATTATTATTGTTCATGTTCTCCATTGAATGCTCTGGCAAGCAAAGAACATGGGGAGATATTTAAACTTGTTAGCCAAACTCGAGGCAAAAATTTCCTCTGACAGTTGAAAGCAGCTGTTGAGTGTTGACAGAGAGATAGAGACGCCCTAACCTCCATCCTTCCTGTTCTACTCTGTGTTGCTCCCACACACAGCATAGTGCTCTGTTTATTTTCCTCTGTGTTTTTGTTATTTTCCCCTTTGGATTAGAATTGCATTCAGAGCTCCTCCTCCTCCTCAGAACCATTAAGCTTTGCGCTCCTCTCTTCCTCTCTCTCAGTTTGCTGCTTTTTCTCCCAGTTTCCTCCTCCTCTGCTTTTCCACTTGTTTGGACGAGCAGGACTTTCTAACAGACATCTGTGTTTAAGGAGACAAACAATGACCTGACCACAGGGAAACGGGACAGCAGCCTAAGAAAGGATTCAAGGACTCAAGAATAGAGGGACAGACACTAAAGGGGCAAGCCAGGCATTTGTTACTGCCAGAAGTGAAAAACTGGAGCACAACAACAAAAGTAAGATATCTCTTCTTTCTGTAGAGAAGTCAAACACTAGCTGTGGCATCAGGTTCTTCTTGCTGTTGTTCTCTGACATACAACTGACTGGAACACACACTGAAGACTTTGCATGCAAAAAAATTCCACTTGGTATCACACATCCAAACACATACACACACCCACTCAGTTTCTACAATAGTGAGACAAACCTTTCCCAGATGTCAGACCTCAAACGCCCTGTACTTCCGCTCTGGGGATGATCAGCTCTTGTTGAAACTCCAAGCAGTTTTTGTACAATTGCATTTATAGATTCATTAAAGTGTATGTGACTGCAAATGTTATCAGCAAAATAGGTAGCAGTAGATAATAATGACTGCTTTTAATCTGTGGGGTTAGAGCAAAGCTTTGATTCAGAGCCCAACTCACTGTGAGAGAAGGTTCTTACTCATGTCCATGTCAACAACCCCTTGAGCACTTGGTTTGCACTATAGTCACATCTAAAAAGACATATTTTCATACATCATAAAAAATGTAAATGATGTGGTTCAGTTGGAAATTCCTGCAGTGATGCTGAGTTGATGACTTATTTATTAAAAGCACTGTGTTTTCATGTTTTGGAGTTTGGGGAATTAGTTGGTGCAGAAATGTACGGTGTACTACTTCCTCCAGTATAGAGGATGCTTTGCTGCAATAATGAGTAGACTGAATCTCCTCAGAGCCACTGTTTCCCCCCAGAACAGGAATTCAGGTAATGCTATCACAGGTGCCAACTAACATTCAGCACACTCTGATCCTGTGTGGACTCTTCGAAACGGACAAGTTAATCAAACCAAAACTATTGAACTACTGGCATGGCTAAATACACAGAAAGCTGTAACTATAGAGTGCCCTGAGTATGGTATATTCAATTCCCCAGTTAGATTATTCGGAACAATTTGCTATTTGTAGAGTGTAATTTGGATTGTATTAAGTCATAACTACTCCATAACTTATATCTAAAGTTTCACTGTGGCTATCTCCATAACAAAGAAAAATCATAGTCATGACTCAAAAATGCACCAAATTCATAATTTGAATTTGGTGCAACAAGCAAAGAAAATGGCAATCCACTGACAATGTCACTCACAATAACCAAACTGTACTTCAAACAGGTATAAAACCTTTACCCTCTTTCTGTACTTTTTAGGAATAAACAAATGAAAGCCTAACCTTGTGGGCCCCATACACATTCACACAAGCCAGAAACACTGTTTTATGAGGACTGTTGTATTTTTTAAGGATTATTTTGATTATTGGACAACTACAGTGCTCTTGGTCAATCCAAAATATTAGTAAACAAACCTCAAACCTGAATATTTAAGAAAGTAAAAGTGAGATTTTGGCTTTCAATTATTGGGCAACTATTAATGTGTAGAATTATTATGCAACCAAATGAAAAACAAAAATGTTCCCATCTCATTTGTTTATTTTCATCTGTTAAAGTAAGAATAATGAACAGCTCAAAATTTACAAATCAACATTTCTGACATTTCAAAAAAAAAAAAAAAAAAAAAAAAAAATCTGTGACCATAGCTAAACTTCTTTTCAATAGCAGTCATAAGCCATTAATTTTTTTTTTTTTAAATTACTTTATTGATTCCTCCTGGGGAAATTACTCTCTGCCTTTTACCCACACCAAGTGAACGAAACACAAACATAAGCATGCACATGCACTCATGGAGTCTGTCATTCATCTGTTGACAATCAACTTTTGTGCAGCAGTAACCACAGCCTCCTAGACTCTGTTCCGAGAGGTATACTGTTTTCCTTCACCGTAAATCTGCGCAGAAGTTCTCCAAAGGGTTTAAGTCAGGTGAGGAAGGGGGCCATGTCATTAATCTTTCATCTTTATGGCCTTTACTGGCTAGCCGTACAGTGGAGTACTTCGATACACGCGATGAAGCATTGTCCTGCATAAAAATCATGGTCTTCTTGAAAGATGAAGAAAATGTCTTCTAAAAACTGTAGTAGGTTTGGGAGTTGATTTTGAGTCCATCTTCAACCTGAAAAGGTCCAACTAGCTCATCTTTAATAATACCAGCCCCCACCTCCACCTTGCTGGCATCTGAGTCGAAGTGGAGCTCTGTGCCTGTTACTGATTCAGCCACAGGCCCATCCATCTGGTCCGTCAAGAGTCACTCTCATCAGTCCATAAAACCTTTGAAAAATCTGTCTTCAGATATTTCTTTGCCCAGTTCAGTTTCAACTTATGTGTCTTGTTCAGTAGTGGTTGGGTTTCAGCCTTCCTTACCTTGGCCATGTCTCTGAGCACTAAACACCTTGTACTTCTGGGCACACCAGGTAGGTTGCAGTTCTAGAATATGACAGCACTGGAGGATCATGGGTTCCTGGTAGCTTCACGTTTGATTTTTTGGCAGTTAATTTGCATCTTTTCTTTTCCTTGACACGTTTTTTGGCGACCCTGTTGACTATTTGCAACAAAACATTTGATGGTTCTGTGATCATGTATCCATTTCAAGCTTCACCCCTGTACTGTACTGCACCTGTTACAGAACCTCCAAATGCATTTGGAAGTGAAGGAGAACTCAAAGGTGAACTTCAGAGGTGGGATTTCTATGATCTGATCGCTAAGCTCAGAAAAGAAATCATAATGTACTGATCTTGATTACAAAATATTTACTTTGGCCATGGTTCAAGAACAGCTACTATTATTTACACCTTAATTCAGGGTCTGCACATGTGTTCTCTGTGACAGGGAAGGATGTGGCAGAGCCAGTGCACATACAGTGTCTGAGTCCACTTTCTTGGATTTGAATGGAAAAGTGGTCCCTGGCCTCCAGGATCACAGATACAAACAAAAACTGTTCTGCTTGGCCCAATATTATGTACATTGTCGGAGCTTTCAAGTGAAGTTGTGTACGCTCATTTTGGCAAAACTGTCACTGTTTTTGGTTCCAAACAGCCATTTATTCTGATAACAACAGATTCATATCAGTTTTCACACATCCAGGATGTGGGGCATCCCTTTCAAGTTTACAGGGGCTCAGTAGAGAGCCTCCAGAACAGAAAAGGTGGAACTGATGCTCAGTGTTGAATAAATAGTCTTTACCTTTCACTTGGAACAAGTCTGCTTCCATTCTTCTCCTTGTCTCTGTTGCTTTACTGTGACTTATCAGAGGTTCTTCAGGTTGTTGATATCTGTGTCTCTGACATGTCTCACAACTACTGTAGGGATTTTTGAGTGTTTTTTGCTCTCTGTATATACAGGGAATTGATATCTAAAGGTATCAAGTATTTCAGGTTTTCCATTATTAGGTGTTGTGCACCTTTCAGGACACACTAACAGGATATGCCAGTATCAACTGGAAGTAAAACACAATGCATCATTGTCCTTCAAAAATATGAAGCTATTGGCTACATAAAGCTGACTCGACAAACTTGCATACACTCATCAAGCACTTTATTAGGAACGCCACACTAACACTGGTTAGCTCCTCCCTTTGCTCTCAAACAGCTTCAGTCCTTCTTGTTGTTGATGCCACATGTTGGAAGTTGATGTTGGAAGCCTTACTCTGAGCTTCTGCTCCATGTTGGCATGATTCATCACATCATTCAAGTTACTGGTCTACTATTCTACCACATCCCAAAGGGATTCTGCTGGATTCATGAAACCAGTTTGAGATGACTTCAGCTTTGTGACATGGAGCATTATCCTGCTGGAAGTAACCATTAGAAGATGGTAAACTGTGGCCATAAAGGGATGAACATGGTCAGCAGCAATACTCAGACAGACTGCGGCATTCAGATTGATTGGTATTAAGGCCCAAAGTGAACCAAGAAAACATTCCCCACAAATCACACCACCACCACCAGCCTGGACTGTGGACACAAGGCAGGTTGGATCCATGGATTCATACCGTTGACGCCAAATTCTGACCCTGCCATCTGCAGCCTCAGCAGAAATCCAGATCCATCAGACCAGGCTACGTTTTTCCAATCTTCATCTGTCCAGTTTTACTGAGCCTGTGTCCACTGCAGCCTCAGATCTCTGTTCTTGGCTGACAGGACTGAAACCTGACGTGGTCTCTGCTGTTGTAGCACATCCACCTCAAGGTTTAAGTGAATGCTCCTGGTACCATGTACTGATGAGACAGGATGCCTTGACTACGTTATCTCGTTAAAGCCGCTGCTTTATCAGATCACATTAGTATTATACAGCATACTGAGAATGCTGCCAACCACACACACACACACACACAGAGCTTTGTACTGCAGTCTGCACGTGCTTTAGTTCATACAGAGATTTGCAAACACAAATTTACACCATGAAATCTTAATCCCTGCTTGTGGCTACTGCTCTCTCACCTGGTTTGTTCAACCACTTGCTTGGTCCCACAGCAACTGACATTACAGCAAAAAGTGACAAGATGCATGAAAAACCAAATATATGTAATAAAACTAAATATACATTAGACATTGTTTACGTAGCATGTTCACCTAATATTCTGAAACAGCCTTTAAGAAGAAGAACAGAGCCACATAACTAGCTGTAAGTAGATTGTAATGATATTTAGGGAATGATTAAAATGGCCCACATTTTTAATTTGGATGCACTAAGCCCTTAAGGAATCATAGGCAGTGTGTATAGAGGAACTTTTTTGGGTTTGTCTTTTTGTGGTTTTTTTCTAAACAAAGCACATCCACCCCGTGTTGGGGAGAGGTGAAGGACAGAAGCAGTATTCAGTGCATTGACTGCGCCTTTGCCTTCCACATAAATGTTTAAAAAGCTTTCAAACTTTTAAAAATACTTATTGATCAGGGCTTTGTTTAATAGTTGTGGGCAGACCTCCTACATTGCTCCTTCCTGAGTCTAATTATAGTTGAAGTATAAGTGTGGTTTTGTGGCTTCGCATTGAATAAACTTGCAAGTGGTAACGATGCATTTGTTTTATTTTTCTTCCTTTATCTAGTTTCTGTAACTCAATACAGTCTGTAATTGAGGGTGTCTTTCATCTGTCCTTCTGAAGAAGTGAAACCTGCTGCTGCAGTATTTGCTATAGTTGCCATCTCTCAGCCTGCCTAGGTTGTGTCAGGTTACATTTAGATATGAGTGGTTGGTTCTGGATTAGATTTAGAGATAATTAAGAGGTTGGTTCTGGAGGTTTACAGGTGGAGGAAGGACACAGGTTTGTTAAACTGGACTCAGAACACGCAGACATGCACACACACACACACACACACACACACACACACACACACACACACACACACACACACACACACACACACACACACACACACACACACACACACGATTTGAAGCAGAAGCTGATTAACATTCAAGCATGTGGAGGCTTGTATATGCAGATAAAGCATAACTGCAAGAATGTACACATACACCCACCTACACACACCTCAGATATCCTTCCTGCCCTCTCTCCCTGTCTTTGTCACACACGCGATTTTTTGGTGTCAGATTAGGGTCAAAAAGATTTTGAGCTTGTAAAGAACTTCACTAATTATAAAGATTGTAGCTGTAAATCTGTAGATAGATGCAGAGCAAAAAAGTGTATCTGCAATTCAGCACAAACACACTGTGTGATGCAGAAGTAACAAATTTTGACTATCATCACACCAGACTCTGATTGGACAGTGACAATCCAATCACAAAGAAGAGTCCAATGAGAGGGCAGGTGTTAATGTCAATAAGAACATTTCTGAAACCCATGGTAATGTGTTCGCATGCACTCTGTCCTGTTTGCTCCTGCCCACCTTCAAAGTTATAGTACAAGAAGTTCTCCTTCTTCCTGTTTGTTTTAAATGACTGGTTTGTGATTGGGATCAGGTTGTGTAGTCCCCATGGCTTGAAGAGAGGACATGCAGAATGTCTGCATGACTCCAGAGGTTGCTATCTTATACCATCTGCTAACATGGTATCGTCGGAAACAGGAAAAAAAAAACAAAACCAGACTGTAACATGCATACATTGTTCTTCTTGCCTTTCTAGATGTTATTATGCATACTAAACTGCATACAAAATTTCTGAGTGTAATGTCCATGAAAGCTTTTGAACAAACATTTTTACTGTCTTATTTAATTCAATTCAATTCAATTCAATTTTATTTATATAGCTCCTTCCACAATCAAAATTGTCTCAAAGCGCTTTACAGAGACCCAGAGCCTGACCCCAGAGCAAGCACTTAAGGCGACAGCGGCAAGGAAAAACTCCCTTTTAACAGGAAGAAACCTTGAGCAGAACCTGGCTCAGATGGGGGACCCTCCTGCCGATGGCCGGGCTGGGTGAAAGGAGGAAAAGGAGGAAGATAGGACAGCTAGGAATGGAGGAGAGGGGGAGAAGGACATGCAGCATCATACAGACAATGGACAATGTTAGTGGGTCAGCATTTACATTACAGTTAGTGAACAGTTATTGGATAATGTATGCTCAGCAGATTACAGTTATGATAGGAAACAGAGCACAGAGGCAAAAAGCTGTCATGACTGGTAATTATTTACATTACGTTCTGAAAAGAATATTAATCCAATATCTATCTGTAGCAGAATGGAACATTAAACGTGTAAGAAATGGATCATTGTAAACAATAAAGAGCAGCAGTTGGGTGGAGCAAGGACCACAGAACATGCAGCTCCGGAGCCAGAGATACCTGCAGAAAGGTACAGAGAGCATTTAGGTTTCCACAGTAGAAGCTGGAAATGATGATGGTCTGTGCATGCGTGCTGTTATCCCTGGCCTGTTAAACACGTAAAAACACTCAACTTGAACAGCAATACAGACCATATCATCAAAAAGGTAACACCAAACCTGTTAGCATCACTTTAAACATCCAGTGGCAAATCATTTATTCTTGACTGCCTGAAGTTCTGACACAGACATGAGCAAGCAGTTCTGTTCTCTGTAAGGATCAAGGATCAAGGAACTTTATTGTCATACCAGGACATTTACATGTTATGGTACAAAATTAGTACTCAGGTCCCAGTTTAAGCCATTCAGAGCAAGATGTGAACAAGAATGAAATATAAATATAAGGGCAATAATATAAACATTAGAGTAGAGAAATAAATATAAACAATAGAGAAATAAAATAAACATTAGAGCAGATATATAAACATTGTGAAATTTAAACAATTAACAATTAAAATAAAAAATAAGATAAGGAAGCCGAAGTTAGCATGTGCATAAATACTCATGTGCAAGTAGGAGGTAGTGGTAGTGCAAAGAGGTAGTCCGTGGACAGTCAGTGTGTGGTGAGGAGGGGAGGGGGGGTCTACAGGGCAGGGCTAGAGTTCAGCAGTCTTACAGCTTCAGGGAAGAAGCTGTTCCTGAGCCTGGTGGTCCTGCTCTGGATGCTCCTCAGCCACCTGCCTGAGGGGAGGGGTTGGAAGAGACTGTGTGCGGGATGGGTGGAGTCCTTCATGATGCGGAGGGCCTTCCCTCTGCATCGTGCTGTGTAGAGGTCTGAGGTGGTGGGCAGGCTGTTCCCCACAGTCCTCTGTGCAGCCTTTACCACGCTTGTCGGTGATGCGTCCTACTACTGCTGTATCATTGGCAAACTTCACTATATGACAGCTGGGGTGTCTCGCCGAGCAGTCATATGTCAGCAGGGTGAACAGGAGGGGGCTCAGCACACAGCCCTGCGGCAAGCCAGTACTGAGGGTGATGGAGGAGGAGATGGTGTTGTGGATTCTGACAGTCTGTGTTCTGTTGGTCAGAAAGTCCAGGACCCAGTTCCCCAGTGTGGGACTCAGACCGAGGAGGGAGAGCTTCTGTGCCAGGGTCTGTGGGATGATGGTATTGAAGGCTGATGAGAAGTCCTGGAAGAGCAGATGGACGTACGAGTTCCTGCTCTCCAGGTGGGTGAGGGTTGTGTGGACCACTGATGAGATGGCGTCATCAGTGGAGCGGTTCTTCCTGTAGGCGTACTGGTGGGGGTCCACAGTGACATCGATGGAGTTTTTGATGTGGCCCATGACCAGCCTCTCAAAGCACTTCATGACTACCGGGGTCAGAGCTATGGGTCGGTAGTCATTGAGGCCTGTCACTGTGGAGCACTTGGGGATGGGGACAATTGTGGCAGTCTTTAAGCAGGTGGGGACAGATGCCAGTGACAGTGAGGTGTTAAACATGTCCATCAGCACCTCAGACAGCTGATGAGCACAGTCCCTCAGTACCCGCCCTGGGATGTTGTCAGGGCCTGCAGCTTTGCGGGGGTTAATTCCTATAAGGGCTCTCCTCACGTCAGCTGTGGTCACACTGAGGGGTGTGTCACCGGGGGGTGGTGTGAGTCTGGTGCAGGGGGGGGGAGGGGGGGGGATCAGGATCCTCGAAGCGGGCATAGAACCTATTGAGCGCCTCTGGCAGGGAGGGGTCCAGTGGGCATTGTGCATCCCTGGTGTTGTAGTTTGTGATGCACTTAATGCCCTTCCACATGCTCCGGGGGTCTTTGGAGGTGAAGTGACCCTGAATTTTCTGAGCATATGTGGCTTTGGCCCTCGAGATGCCTGCTGTCAGTTCTTTCCTTGCCACTCTCAGCGCTGATGCCTCACCTGCCCTAAACGCAGCATCCCTAGCTTTCAGCAGAGCTCTGACCTCAGCATTCAGCCAGGGTTTCTGGTTTGGGAAGCAGGTTACTGTCCTGGTGGTGGCGACATCATCAGCACACTTGGACATGAAGCTGAGGACGGAGGAGGTGTATTCCTCTAGGTCCACCTCTCCCTCATATGTGGCAGCCTCCCTGAAGACCTGCCAGTCCTGTAGCACAGAGGCTGCATCACTGGGCCACACAGTGACAGTCTTCTTTGTTGACCCGATCCGTCTCAGCGGGGGGCGGTAAGCTGGCGCAAGCAGGATGGAGATGTGGTTGGAGAGGCCAAGAGGGAGGCGGGGGAGAGCTCTGTATGCATCCTGAATGTTAGTGTACACACAGTCCAGAATGTTATCTCCACGTGTGGGGATGGTGACATGCTGGTAAAATCTGGGCAAAGTGTCCGTCAGTTTCACGTGGTTAAAGTCTCCCGCAACCACGTAAAACGCCTCTGGGTGACTGTTCTGCAACGAGCTAATGGTGTCTTGTAGCTCCTGTAATGCTTTGTTAGCATTAGCATTAGCACCTGGCGGGATGTAAACAATGGTGACGAACACTGCGGTGAACTCCTGTGGCAGATAGTTTTCACTATCATAAGTTCTGTTGCCTCAGAGCAGTAACTTTGTACCAGTCCACAGGTTGTACACCAACCTTCATTCACGTACACACAGAGTCCTCCTCCCCTTGTGGTCACGGTCCGCCCAGAAAAGCTGTAGTCCGTCGATCTGGAAGGCTGAGTCTGGCATGTTGCGGTTTAGCCAGGTTTCCGTGAGGCAGAGAACAGCACAGTTCCTCATCTCCGTGGAAACACTCAGCCTCAGGCGTAACAGATCCACTTTGTTGTCCAGGGAGCGGACGCTGGCCAGAAAGAGAGTTGGAATCGGCAGCCTGCTGGCCTTCAGCCGGACTGGCGCGCCTGCTCTTTTTCCTCTCTCTTTTCGGGAGCATCGCTTCCTCTTGCTGGCTGCTCCCCGTACTCTGCTGCGCCACTCCGTCGTCCTTAGGAGCCCCTGTCTTCCGAGTGTGGATTTCAGCTTTGGTGGGATTGTAATAACCGAACTATCTCTGATGACCATAAGTTCGGTAGAGCTGTACCTTACACATGAATTTAGCACTAAACTAGGGCTAAAAGTGGCCTTGAAGTTGGGAAAATAAGGCTTAATCCCGGGAGCTCGAGAAGCCGCTGCACCACTGTGCGCCGCCATCTTATGTGAACCCAGTCCTGCAGCCATCTTAATTTCTGGCTCATCTAAAGGCATAAAGACTCAAATGAAGACCTGAACGGCTTCTCATTGAAAACCTTAGAAAGCATGTGTCTTGCTTTCGGAAGTAGAGATGTTAACCCCACACATCTTTGGGTAAGGCTTATCCCATGTGTGGTGTGGGTTGCGATATTTGGTATAACACTTAAATGGTCTTCTTTTCTATACCATACTGTGACACTGTCACATCATGGATTGACAGTATGATTCCTTACATTGGTGAACTAGGATTGGGATGTTAAAGCAGGAAGAGCAGAGATGACATCCTCTGGGCTCCAGACAGGTTGGTCATAAGATGACCTACTGGCTGAATGACCATGTTATGACAGCTTTTTGCTTCTGTCCTCTGTCTCTTATCATAACTGTAATCAGCTAAGCACACATTATCCATTAACTGTTCACTAACTGTAATCTAAATGCTGGCCAACATTGTCCATTGCCAACCCTGTTTGTATTATGTTCTATATGCTGCATGTCCTTCTCCTTCTCTCCTCCATTCCCAGCTGTCCTATCTTCCTCCTTTTCCTCCTTTTACCCAGCCTGGCCATTGGCAGAAGGCTCAAGGTTTCTTCCTGTTAAAAGGGAGTTTTTCCTTGCCACTGTTGCCTTAAGTGCTTGCTCTGGGTCTCTGTAAAGCCCTTTGAGGCAATTTTGATTGTGGAAGGTGCTATATAAATTAAATTGAATTGAATTGAATTGAATTGAAAAAAATAAAGGGCTGATCCACTGTGTGGAATAAAAGCAGACTGCTGTGAAGCATGGTTGGTTGAACACAGGCACACAATCTTCAAAGTCCTTACCTACAGATAACAGATGGTGCATGTGTGTGTATCTATTTGTGTCCTAAGAGATGAAGTTCAAAGACTTGTGGGTTCATGGTGGAAACTTTAGCCCTCAGTTATTCTCATGTTCACTCCAGTGACTTCTGATTCTAATCTCTGTTTCATACACATGGACCTACATACTGTCTACAAGGCACACCATTTGAAAAACAGACACGTGAAACTCTTCTCTTTGAACTTTCAAGTCATTAAGTCAAATATACACGCACATAAGACAGAGGTGGAAAAACCACTCCAATCCTTCACTGGTAAAAGAATCAGTACCACCACAGAATAAGAAGGAAGGGTCAAGCCACTGAGTATCTGTTCTTTGCTTGGGTGAGAGCAGGACTTGAAGGCAGGCTAATGAAGGGCCCAAACATCATATAACCTCTGGGCTTTCATGGAGACGTTCACCCAACATTTGAAATGTTTCACTGAGTATTGATAAATGTCAAAAGATCCATACAATCATTTGCACAAAAACTCCCCCTCAAACTCACCAACTACCCATGCTCCCATGCAAGTAAAGCACATTTGAATTGAACTGATAAGATTTGCATGCCAACGTAAATATGGATATTTGTCCCGTTCAGTGTACATCAGCACATCCTTGCAAAGGGTGAAGCAAATCTCTTCCCCTCAATTTTCAATATTCAATGGTAACACAATATTCACTGTTACCAGCTCCAAACATTACATGCAGTGTAGGGCAACAATGCAAGTGTAAGTGTAGTGCAACAGTGAATGGGGCTGCACTCGGTTGTTTCTTGTATCATTCCAACATAAGGGAACACTGGACTTTTACTTCAGTTACCATACAGTAGGTTAGAACCACATACTGTATTACTTCTGCACTGAAGTCATCCTGATGTGATGCTGATATAGTTTATAGTTATAGTTATATTCTAAATGATGTTGTCTGACACTGTGAATTCAAAGTTGCACTGAGCACATCCTCTGTATGTTAGGCTCCGATAAATACCAGACAGGGAGGGTCATGGCGTTGCTTCTGTAACTTGTCAAATGTGCACCTTGTAGATTTGTAATGTAAAATGAATGTATACGTGTTTGTAATAGATTTAAAATGTTAAACCTCAGGTCAGTTTTCAATGTGTGCTAATTTCAGGTTTACAAAAGAGAAAAAAAAAAAGTTTACTCAAACTTTACCCACATTTCTGACTTCAACTGAACAGTGTTACAAATGTGTCTGTGGTGTGCACTGAGGACCGTTGTGTATTTTAGATGACCACAACCTGTGTGTGGGCCCTGCTCCTCCTCTGGGCCTGTCCAGTCGACCCCTACCAGATCCCCTACAATGAGAGAAAAGACCCAGATCCCAGCTGGGGCCAAATGGACCCGAAGGACTACCATCAAGATGCCAGGTATCTTTTTAAATCCAGCTTGCCTGTTGCATACATTAGCAAACAGCAAACAGACACTGTATACAAGCTTCAAATTAAATACACTACTCAGCAGCTGGGAGGCAGTTTCTGAAGACAGAGTTTTATTAAAAGTGAGATTTTCATGTTTTTTTTTGACTAGACTTGATCTTGGTGCTACATAAATACTGTGAAAGTATCAAAACGTTCAATCAACAGAGACATGTACAAGCCCATATTCATAAACTATGGCTTAAAATGAGCCGTCAGGACCACCATAATTTTGTGATGTCACAACTTTTTCCCCTTGTTTAAGTTTTGTAAACAACACAACACCAAGCAGTCACTCTGTCACTGAGGTAGCATGCTACAAGACAGAAACATGTGAAGGAAACGCAGCATAATCATTGGATGTCCCCAAGGACAGTAATACTAGAGACCAGTTTACTTTCTCAAATAGCTGAGCACCAAAATCCAAATTTGACCATCAGTTCTGCTCATTTCAGCGCTGACTGATCATAGCCATTTGCATTTACCAGTGAGTTTTACAAAGCTACAGTGGTTGGCCTGGCCCTACGTCACAGAGAAAACAGTCAGTGAATCAGAAGACAGGCTTAGAGACCAACACAAAAAGCCTAGAGCCCCAGAGAGAATGTGAGAGAGGAAACGTAAAACTATACTGAGATGGCTTTATCAAAACTTATAATAAAATACTAGAAAAATGAAAAATATGGGACAATTCACACAGTCGCAGGGAATAAGACTTTGTCTTACTAGATGAGAATGAGAGACTGAAAAGGTTAGAAGTTGTGCAGGTGAGAGTTTTAGAGCAGTCTGAAAGTTCAAAAAGACCAAAAACCTACATTTTACTCAGCTGAATGCCTTGATTCGGCTGTACTCCATGTAAAGACAGGGGAAGGTGAGGGAGTGTCAAAGATGCTGTGACCCAGAAGAGGAGACTCCCCATCACTTCTCCAGCCATCACTACCCACAGTATCAGGTAGTCCCGCAGATCAACATCACTCTGCTCAAAGGTAAGATCAAGCATAAAACATCTTCTACAGCCTCTGTCAGTCTACACCATTGTTCATTCTGGCAACTGGTTTTGATTTAGTTTTAGTATTTACATTGTATAATACTTTTTTGTCAAATTTTAGCCACTTCATTTTCATTAGAATATAGTCAACATTTTATGACATTTTAGTCTAGTTTTTCAACTCACCACAGCTTTGTCACAGCCTGCAGACAGATAAAGGCATTGCAGATGGGCAGGCCATGATCAATTTTTTTTTCTGTACAATTATTTCATTGTACATTAGAAACAGTAGAATTTTTTTTGTTTTGGCTGCTCTTCCATTTCTCACCTGCTCCCATCTGAATCATCAACACCCTCACTGTCTTGACAAAACCATCCTCAACAGTTAATCTAAAGCAGAAAACACAGCTGTGGCTAAACCTCCTCACTAACTGGAATGCTGTCAGTTTCTTCTACAAACACCAGCTGTGTCACCTGGATGACATTCAGCTCTTTTTTCTGGTCTTTCTGGTTTCTGTGGCAGACAATGGTTCATGCAGTTCTCCAAAACCATTTTAGCCATCTTCAGCTCTTTACAAAATTGATCCAGTTGTTACTGTTGCTCCTTTGCGGAGGCGCGAATGGTGAAGATAATCAATCCTCATCAACTCTGACAACCTCACTGCAGTTGACATCATTAACAAGGACCAAGCAATTGTCCTGCTGTCATGCCTTTCTTGCATCTCTGTCTCATGTGGTTGTTACTCACCTACCAATTAATTCATCTGAACACATTCCTGCTTGCTAAAATGTTATTGCTGACTCCATTTTTATTATCTCTGTCTCCAGATATTCAGGGCCTTGTCCCTGCATGCAGAGACAGATCCAACCCCAGTACCTCCATTTCCAGCCATGATATCCATCAACATATTGTTAGGTTAGGTTAGAGTGTTTTAGAGGACCCAGAAGCAGACCACAGGCTGATGGCAGGGAAAAGGTTAATTTAATGAGGATAAACAAACACAAAGCGAGTCCAAAAGCTTTCTGAACTGATAGGGGAGTGGAGGCAGAACGGCGTGGCAGGCAGGTTACTGGCTGGAGGAGCAATCTTGAACATTGGAGGGTTTCTGAGGGAGAAAACAGCAGAGAGCAAAGGTTAGTTCACTAGAGATTCTTAGAAGAACAGTTTGCTCGGCAGCGAGAGAGTTACCACTGAAGGTAGGACAATGCAGCGTCGAAGTGAAGCCCTCCTCCGGCTTAAAAAGGAGTGATGACAGGAAATGAGGTGCAGGTGTGTCAACCTCCAGTCAACAGGAAAACACGCCTCTCCACTCAAAAAGGAAGGAACCTCCCACAGGAGGCAGAGGGGAAAATCACCAAAGCACAAGCACACAAAAGAAAAACAGTCCAAACCCCATATACATAACATATCTCACCAAGCAATCATCAGCAGCCTTGCCACTCACACTCTCTACCAACTCAACAGCTTGGAATTCCTTTTGCTCCTTCAGACTCAACCTACACTTTCCAGCTTCGAAATAATCACACTAACAAGCTTTGTCTCCTTTGCCCACCTGTCAATTAAATGCCCCTTATCTAAAGTGCCTGAGCCTTGGCTTTACTGAGCTTAATAGTGACTTTCATTGCATCTTTTTCTGTGTTACAGCAAAAGTCAGGAACACAGGGGAAAGACCCACATGCAGACACACTTACAGGCAGATTCAGTGAATACTGACAGTGATACTTTAATAACAAAATGCTGGCCTAAAGGCTGATGGGTGGAGAAACTTAGAGTCCAGGCAGGCAGGAACAAAACTCAGCAAATCCAAAACCACAGGGGAAAAACTTAGGAACAAGAAATTAAACAGAAGCACAAGGTAACTGACAAAGACTGAGGGGAACACAGAGACTAAAATACACAGGGAAGGCAGGTGAACAGGTGATACTAATGAGGGCAGGGCAAGGAATCAGAAAGGTGGGCAAAAACATAGTCACTCAGAGAAGAGTCACTCAGATCATGGGGGCAGATCATGACAATCTGTTGAACATAGTGGAGCATTTAATGGCTAAAGAGGCAGCCAGTAAAATAGTCAAAGGAAAGAAGAGTCAGCCAAGTTGGACTTTTAGTGCATTTGCCTGTGGTATTTCATTATTTTACTACAAACTGTTATCAAATTCTCTGCCATAAAACTGTATACATGTTTAATAATGCTAACTGCCCATGTGATTATTAAGAGTTATAGTATTTGTATAGTATTTATAAATAGTATTTGAGTTTTTTGTGTTTTTACCATTGAGTAGAATTAAAAAAGTCTGATCTGAAAAAGATCAGAAATCAGAGGTGTTTAGCACTTTGATGAATTCACTGAAATACAACACAAGTGTTGGTGATGGAGTTAAACACTTGCAAGGAGCTTATCAAGGATTCACTGAATTTTATGATCACAGAAATTTCTGCAAAAACTGTTCCAAAAAGCATTTAACTTTTCTGAGATCAGTGTGGTTTGTGACTGTCAGCTTGTTTTGATGTTTGAGGTCCTTCAGATGACACATTGACTGATGCAGCTTTAAGACTCAGGGCTCTGTTTTCGTGAAAGCAGCAGCAGTGCACAGCACAGTCAAGTGCATCCTGAACAGTGTGCTGGGTGTGACATGCACACTGTGGTATTTTCATAGCCAGCCATGCCTGGCATACTTATGGCACACTTCAGAGGGATCAGAGGGAACAAATTATCATGCATTACAAGTACATCATGTACAGTCTAGTTTATGTTGTATTCCTGAAATTATTTTTAATGTTTAGTCAGTCTAGATTTATCAGTTTTTTGTTGAAAAATGACAATGAATAAAAGCGTGTGATGAAACAAAAGTGCGTTGCGCTACTGACAAACACGTGCTTAGAGCATGTCAGCATTCTTGGCACACAGATTGCAGTGAGTTGCTGGATTTGTGTCACTACTCCCTCCTCTGTGCCTCTCCTCCCACTGGGGCACAGTCATCATTATGCCAAAGCAAATAGACTGCATCTATATAGTGCTTTTCTAGTCTTTTCGACCACTCAAAGCGCTTTTACACAAGCACACATTCATACAGCACTTTCTTTCTCGTTTGAAGGATATATAGTGCTTTTAACTAACACACACACAATTTAAGGTTCAGTATCTTGCTAAAGGACACTTTGACACGCAGGCCGGAGGAGCCGGGGATGGAACAATCAAATCTGATTAGGCGACAACCTGCTCTACCTCCTGAACCACAGCTGCCCCCAAAGTAGTCAAAGGAATGACCTCAGTGAGCTGGAGGAAAATTATAGTTTACTGGTGCGCTGCTGCGTTTCACGCTGTGTGCCAGCATGAAAAAAGAGCCCTAAAAGTAAAAAAATAAATAAAAATAATAATAATCATTTGAAAGACCTTTTTTTTTATCAAAGATGGTACATTTGTAAACAGAAAAACATGGCATTGTCCTTGAACATGTCTCGTTCTGCTGCTCTTAGGTGAAAAAGGTGATACTGGTGAACGAGGACCTCATGGTAAATTAGGGAAAACTGGCCAGATGGGTCCTCCTGGTTCAAGTGGCATAAAGGGCAGCAAAGGCAGCATGGGCCTCCCAGGTGAGCCCTGCAAGTCCTACTTTGCTGCCTTCTCTGTCGCTCGTAAGAAGGGTCTGCACTCCAATGACTACTACCAGACACTGATATTTGACACAGTGCTGGTCAACCTCTATGGTCACTTCAACATGTTTACTGGTAAGTTTTACTGCTACGTGCCTGGGGTCTACTACTTCAGCCTGAACGTGCATACATGGAACCTGAAGGAGACATACCTACACATCATGCACAATGAGCGGGAGGTGGTGATCCTTTACACTCAGCCCAGCGACCGCTCCATCATGCAGAGTCAAAGCCTGATGCTGGAACTTGAGAAAGATGACCAGGTCTGGGTCAGACTCTTTAAAGGTGAGAGGGAGAATGCCATCTTCAGTGACGAATTTGACACTTACATCACCTTTAATGGACACCTGATTAAGCCCAAAAATGAGCTGTAGGTAGTGTGAATTGGCATCTAAAATGGTTTTATAGATGGACAAAAATGATCCCTCAATGTACTATTAATGTTGTTATGGAACATCATGTCATCTAGTCAGTGATTAAGTACAGAAAGAATGTCGCTGTGGAGAGGACACCCCTCACCTCCTTCTTCTAAGTTCCACCAGGAGATAAACAGCAGGCTTTGAATGGACTTGCAAATGGACTCTCTGGATCTGCAAAAGGGCATCCCCACCATTCACAATAAAAACACCAGAATTAACACCAGACATAGAACCACCTTTATCCAACCCAAAGAGGCCAATGTTTTCGTCAGGATAATAAAATTAATGGTGGCATGTGAACCACGTTGAAACCTTTACTGGGTCACTCTGACTGTAAATCTCTGGCAAGGACCAGATAAGGAAATCAAGCTCATGGAACAGAGAAAAGGCTTCATCCAACAAACTGGAAATCATCAGAATTAAGCACAATTTTCTGTCTGTCTTAAGTAAACACTTACACACACACACACCTCACTTTATCTCTCACAACCTGAGAGACAGACTGAATCCTCCTTGGTTATGCGTGTCTGAATTAACATGAATATAGCTATCCGTCAGTAATACAGTTACTTTAACACATACTTTGCTAATGTGTTTATGAAATTTGGTCCAACTCACGTATCTGTGTAATGCAAAAAGCCACGGTAAGAAATATAAAAATGAATGCACTGTTTATCATGTGACCACACTGCCACCCAGTGACCTACATATATCTCTGTAGCTCCTCTGGAATGGTCAATTAATATTTGGTCTCTGTAATTTTGGTGATTTGGAAGGCATATTTATTAGACTGGACTGTAGAACTCGACTTTATGATTACTTTATTACTTTTATGACTACTTTATTATTGTTCATCAAATTAGTGTTGTTTAACTCCTGTTTATCTATGAACAGTACTGAACCTCGACAGTTAACTAGCCCTGTACCATTCTGGCTTGATGTGCTGTACTGTGTTTGCTATTCAAATCACAGGCTTTCTCTTAATTTTGTTAATCTTAATTCTATGCAGCACGCTGTTACATACAATTTATGTTTTAAATCACTGTTGACTATAGCGATAAGATAAAGTGTGTGATCTCTGTGCCAAAAACTTCAGATCAATTAATCCCCCAGATTAATCTCCAAATCAAATCCATTCCCTGAAACAAAGGAGTGGATAATCAATGGCTACACTAAGGAATGAAAGGCAGCTACTCCATCCACAATATATGTCTTTCATAAAAGAGCTGATGCTCATTGTTCTATATTTCTCTTCCTTTTTTTGCTGTTCTGCTTTCTTTTTACTTCACTTTTGGCTCTTCTTCAATTTTGTTTTTTGCTTTTTGTCCTTGTACCTGCTCACCAAGCCTCTTCTCCATCATCTTATTTTACCTGAAAACTGATATTCCTGCAACATTTTTCCTCTTTGTTAAGATGTGCAAATTTTGCTCTTTAGCTGAAACAAGCCTTAGTTTGTAACTCAAAGCCAAACTGAATGAGACCAAGCTTTTATATTGTTGTACTTCCGTAGGTTTCTCCCTGGTTGTATTTTAAAAAAACTGTATTTCTGTTGAGAAAAGCTGATATTGGAAACAGATTGTCCTGTAACGTTCTGCCAGTCTCTGGTCATTCTAAATGACATTCTTCATTCATGATTGCCAAACTATGTGACCAGTTTAATATGGCATTCAAATATCAACTTAATTCATCTGTTTGATTCCGACCTCTTTGTCATTTGTTCATTATTAATGCTTCATTTATTCAGTTGCTTATTTAACTATAAATAAATCCTCATTTACTGACAAGTAGTGGCCCTGTCTATTCATTCAAAGCAGAGAATGTGATTAAGAGTCCATTACTTCAGATTATAAGACTGATTTGTCAGAACTGCTTTGTCTATTTTCCCTCAATTGAAGTTGGTGCCCCAATTTTCAACTTGAGCAAATTTAAATTCAAATTTAAATTTAAATTCAATCTGCTACAATACATATACCACATACATGTGGTGAAGAATGCATCACACATGCACCTGAAAATCTGCCCCACCAGGACCTTTTACAGTTACAGTTTAACCCAGTGTTGGAATTTCTCCAAGTGGAATAATTTTGTCCAGCCCAGGGTGTACCCCGCCTCTTGCCCATAGTCAGCTGGGATAGGCTCCAGCTCCCTGCAATCTCGATGGATTAAGTGGTATAGAAGATGAATGAATGAATGAATAATTTTGTAATTAGTACACCTGGCCAAAAAGCCAATCAAAGCCAAACAGACACACCTGCACAGAAACTCCAGGGCTGATGCAGCTGTGATGGGGAATATTGAAGTAATAGTGGCTCCCAGTCATCATGCACATGGCAGACACAAAGCTGTACAATGTTTCCATCCTCGCTCAGCATGAACCATGAACCACCTTGAAGAACGGCAGAATCAATGTATGTGCAGGTTTATGACAGAAAAACGTAAGACCTTTTAAAGGAAAGAAAAGGGAAAGGAAAGTTTATTTAAGCCCAATTCCAGTCAGTTCCAGTTCCAGAAGTGGACTGTCATGCCAAGTTCGTCAAACAAAAACAGCAACTCTCCCAGTGTTACATTTTCTATTCTCTGGATTTGTATCAGTTCGCTGAGTCATCATCCTCAGGTTTACTTTCTTTTCCTCCTTGCTCTCTGGGGTCTCTCCAAGGGACAGGAACTTGAAATCACAGTTAATGCACACATAGGTGTCCTGGATTGCTGCTGTCTGTTCTGAAAGGACTTCATCTATGTCAGACTCATCAGTGCAATTCTTTCCTTTTCTTATTTTTGGGGTCATTTCACATTCTCTATCCTATTTAGCAATTGTCTGACTAGAGAGTGATACCCTGGTCCAACCACATCTCCCTCTATTGTGTCTTGACAGGATTTTGATATGATACTTAGCCACCATCTTTTTGGCAACTTCAGTAGAGTCCCTTTTACTTACTGTTACTCCATATGTCAATCATCTCTGTAATTAAGGAAGAACGACATCAGTTTTCAAGATTCGAGAAGTAATTAGACTTTTAGCCAAGTAACAGTACATATACAGATAAGAGGAACCTCTACTTTGAGTATACCTACCGCCGCTACCTTTTTCACACGCTTTGAACCCTGTGGCTTAAACAATGATGCGGCTAATTTATAGATTTTTACAGGTTAATGAGCTTCATGCTGCCAAAACATTTAGCCTCGTCACATCAGACCAATGAAATTACCGGTCACGGGTCACAGTGGACCAGTGAAACTTTTGAATTAAATCAAATGCACTGGTGCTAAATTCTTCAGAAAAAGAGACTGAGACAGTGTGTGACGAAGTAATTCTGAGGCTTTTCAACACTGACACTGAGGAAGACGACTTCAGTGGTTTTGGTACACAGGAGTGAGAAGAAGATAGCATCAATGACTTTTCTGGTAGGCTACTGTATTTTTTATTTTTTTAAACAGCCGTTTTTCTGCCATGTTACTGCCGTGTTACTGCTGTGTTATGGCCATGTTAAGGCACTGTTGGGAAAAAAGCATTTATTTAATTAAAAGTTAAAAAAATCTTTTGGTGTACCATCTTTTTGTGTAAATATCTCATGTTACAATGTAGACATCTGTGGCTTATAGACAAGTGCTGCCTATATATGTACTAATTTTTTTTTCTTTTTAAATTTCTTTTAAATTAGTGGGTGCGGCTTATATTTAGGTGCGCTCAATAGTCTGGAAATTACGGTACACTTTATTTCTGTACTGTACTTATACAGAAAAAAAACACTTTTACATTTCTCAGATTGTATTTTGTAATTTTTACTAATAAAACATGTGATTTTAGTATGGTTTCTCCACCAGTAACCAAGATCATGTTTATTTTGACAACATATTGTTTCAGCTTGAGTATGTAACGTGAGTGAGGATTTACACTGTTTACTCCTGTACATCTCAAAGGAAAAACTGGTGTCACTGTCATATCTTTCAAATCGCATTTTATCTTACTGAACATACATGTGCATTCCTTCTCAAGTACATAAGTATTTTCAGCTTTACTGTACTTCTCTCTGGATTTATTACGCCAGTAAACACTTTCCTAATGAGTTTATGATCAGTAGTTATATTCATTTTGTACAATACGGCCCCTTTTAGACTGAATTAGACAATAAAGCAGGGTAAGCTTTAGGGGTTGGATACCTTGGGATCGATAACTCACCACCACAGCGATAATGTAGATTACGTAATGTAACCATGGCATACCACAGATTCACAGAGTATAATTTTCATTTCATAAAAGTTATGTGTAACATTGCCTTAAAAGTCTTGTTCCTGGTAACATAAATACATTTAGTTTCAATTGTTTTGCGCCTATTTTACGCCAGTCAGAATTTGCAATCACAGCTGGTGCTAGAGTCAACTCCACCCTTTTGTCAATTCTGGCTCCCAGAATAGGCTTCAAAACAGCAGTCAGGACATTACATGGGTTTAAATTTAGTTCTGTACAACGTAAAAAGTCAGACAACTGTATTCTGGGACACAATAGATTCATTTTCGTGGCTGTGAGCACGCAAAAGCGTGATACCATATTGGCCTGAAAGTGAAGCCAGTTTGGAAGTGCCTTAAAGTGCAATACCGCTGTGGGCGGCCATTTCACAGCAGCATTTCACACATGTACCCCGCCTCTCACCCAAAGTCTGCTATGGAATAGGCATTCAATTCAATTCAATTTTATTTTATTTATATAGCGCCTTCCACAATCAAAATTGTCTCAAAGCGCTTTACAGAGACCTAGAGCCTGATCCCAGAGCAAGCACTTAAGGCGACAGTGGCAAGGAAAAACTGAAATTTAATTGAATAAAGGCTAATAAATGTGAGAGTGGGTCTGAGGAGAGAAAGAGAGAAGAGAAGAAGTGCGCAGAGAATCATGGGAAGTCCCCCAGCAGCCTAGGCCTATAGCAGCATAACTAAGGGATGGTTTAGTTGCCTGAGCCATCCCTATTAAGGGCTATATCCTTAACTGTAACAGTGTCTATGGAAATAATTGTGACTAACTATAGGTTTAGTCATAATAACTAAGACTGTAACTACAACTAATTATAAGCTTTGTCAAAGAAAAAGGGTTTAAGCTTAATTTTAAAATTAGAGAGGGTATCTGCTTCCCGAACCCAAACTGGCAGTTGGTTCCACAGGAGAGGGGCCTGATAGCTAAAGGCTCGGCCTCCCTTAGAGATTCTGGGAACAATGAGCAAACCTGAAGGATTTTAAAATCAATTTCTGGATTTTACAGGAAGCCAATGAAGAGAAGTTAGTACAGGAGTAATATGATCTCTCTTGCTAATTCCAGTCAGTACTCTCGCTGCAGCATTTTGGATCAGCTGGAGGCTTTTTAGAGAGTTAACTGAACATCCTGATAATAGGGAATTACAGTAGTTCAACCTAGAAGTAACAAATGCATGGACTAGTTTTTCAGCATCACTCTGCGACAGAATGTTCCTAATCTTACTGATATTGCGCAGGTGAAAGAAGGCGGTCCTAGAGACTTGTTTTATATGCGAGTTAAAGGACAAATCCTGATCAAAAATAACTCCAAGGTTCCTCACAGTCGTACTGGAGGCTAAATTAATGCCATCCAGAGTAACTATATGATTAGATAAACTGTTTCTGAGCTTTTTAGGACCAAACAAAATAAACTCAACCCCCTTTGTCTGAATTCAGAAGAAGAAAGTTACAGGTCATCCAGGCTGTTCTGCCCTGAATGTGTTTCATGTTTAATATGTTTAAAAGACACTCAAATTTACATTGAAATGTTTATTTACTGTTTTCCTATTCTTATATGTATTTGCGGCGCCTTTATTTTGAAAATCTAGCGAAACCGGAAGTAGGCAATAGAAACGAAAACGAGAAAAAACGTGTTTACATCGTCTCACGGCCGCATCTATGCAGTTAATCTCTCAGAAAGCAATGGTTGTAAGTGTCTCGTATTGTTTACAGGTTTGATAAGATGTGTTAACACCTTTGTGCAGTGGTGTAGTCCAGGGTATACACCGGTATACGGCGTATACCTACTTATTTTTCAGTCAGCATTGCATATACCCACTTTTAAATCCCCCTGATGCGCACCATTCGATAATATCTGTGAGCCAGGTTGCCCATTTTTTCCTCAATGATGGTGAAGTCATGACCCACCCTCCACTGCCTCTAATTGGCTGGTACTCGCTGCCTTCACTGATTAGATTGGCTAACTTTAGACATGAGGACTGATGAGCCAATCAAGATTCAAGATTCAAGATTCAAAGGGTTTATTGTCATTTGCACAGTAAGGAAACAGGTTTCCCTGTACAATGAAATTCTTACTTTGCTCTTCACCCAGAATGCCATACAAAAACGTTGTGAGTAAAATAGAATAGATAAATAATAGTATTTACAAAATATTAACAAGAGCATAAGTGAAAGAAGTTACATAAAATATAAACTGTACTGATATATACAAATCAGCTGTTGTGCAAATTCAGCTGAGAGTGAAGTGAAGACTGTGCAAAAGAACTGTTATGTGAACAGTGCGGTATGTGTGCAGTTATTAAGGTGCAGAACAGTAATAAATAATAACAGTCAGTATGTGCAAAAGTTGCAGCCTGTTATTACAGACTCCTGTCAGCTGTTGAGGAGTCTGATGGCAGACGGGAAGAAAGAGTTTTTAAGTCTGGTGGTCCTGCACTTCACACTCCTGTACCTCCGGCCTGAAGGGAGGAGAGTGAACAGACCTTGTTGTGGGTGGGTGGGGTCCTTGATGATGGAGGCAGCTCTCCTGTGGACTCTGCGCTGGTAGATGCTCTGCAGAGAGGGCAGAGGAGTCCTGGTGATCTTAGACGCAGTCTTCACCACTCTCTGCAGGCGTTTGCGGTCCATGGCAGTGGAGCTGCCGTACCACACAGTGATGCAGCTGGTCAAGATGGACTCAACAACGCAGCTGTAGAAGTTCCTGAGGATCTTTGGTGACATGCCAAACTTCCTCAGCCTCCTCAGGAAGTACAGCCGCTGCTGAGCTTTCTTCACCAGCTGTGTGGTGTTGAGTGTCCAGGTGAGGTCGTGGCTGAGGTGGACCCCCAAGTATTTAAAGCTGCTCACCCTCTCCACTTCCAGACCCCGGATAAGTAGTGGCTGATGAGGGCTCCTCTCCTTCCTCATGTCCACTATCATCTCCTTGGTCTTGTCTGTGTTGAGGGTGAGGTTGTTGTCCTCACACCATGTCACCAGAGTGGCCACCTCCCTCCTGTAGGCTGCCTCGTTCCCGCCAGTGATGCGTCCTATCACGGCGGTGTCGTCCGCAAACTTCAGGATGATGTTGTCCTTGTGAGAGGCCACACAGTCGTGGGTGAACAGGGTGTAGAGGATGGGACTGAGGACACAGCCCTGTGGTGTGCCGATGTTTGTGATGATGCTGGCTGAAGTCTTGTTCCCTATTCTGACAGACTGAGGCCTGCCAGTCAGAAAGTCCAGGAGCCAGTCACAGATGAAGGGGTGTAGTCCAAGGGAGAACAGTTTGTGTGTGAGCTTGTGGGGAATGACCGTGTTGAATGCAGAACTGTAGTCAATAAAGAGCATCCTGATGTAGGAGTCCTTATTCTCCAGGTGTGAGAGGGAGATGTGCAGTGCTGCGGCGATAGCATCTGAGGTGGACCTGTTGGACCGGTAGGCGTACTGCAGGGGGTCCAGTGTGGCCGGGATGCTGCTCTGAATGTGGGGCAGCACCACTCTCTCAAAGCACTTCATAATGATTGGAGTGAGTGCTACTGGCCTGTAGTCATTCAGGCAGGTGGGGGGGCTCTTCTTGGGGAGGGGGACAATGGTAGTGGTCTTGAAGCAGGAGGGAACAGTTCTCTGGCTGAGGGAGAGGTTGAATATGGAGGTGAGAACGTCTGTCAGCTCGTTGGCACATGCTCTGAGGGCTCGTCCAGGAATGTTGTCTGGTCCTGCCGCCTTGCGGGGGTTGATCCTCCTCAGGGCTTTGTGTACCTGGGCTGATGAGACGACTGGTGGGGGTGAGGGGGGTGTAGTGGTCTGAGAGTCTGTGGGCCTCCTCTCTGTGTGGGCGGTGGAGGTCTCAAAGCGGGTGTAGAATGTATTGAGGTCATCAGGCAGGCTGTCTGTGGCACTGATGGTACTGGTGCTGCTTCTGTAGTCCGTGATGTGCTGCAAGCCCTGCCACATGCGCCCAGAGTCGGCAGTGGAATAGAAGCCATCCAGCTTCTCTCTGTACTGCCTCTTGGCAGCTGTGATGGCCTTTCTCAGTCCGTACTTTGCAGCTTTGTACTCAGCCTCATTGCCAGATGTAAATGCAGTGGAGCGAGCACGCAGCATGTGACGTACCTGACTGTTTATCCAGGGCTTCTGGTTAGGAAACTTCCTGACTTGGATGGTGGGCACGATGTTCTCCACACAAGTGCTAATGTACCCAGTCACATAGTCAGCATAATCCTGTACACTGACAGAAGAGTCCTCCAGAGTGGCTGCAGCTTTGAACACATCCCAGTCTGTAGCAGTAAAACAGTCCTGCAATGTGCCCTCAGTCTCAGGTGTCCAGAGCTGAACCTGTTTGGTGACTGGATTTGATTGTTTGAGTCTTTGTCTGTAGGCCGGGTACAGGAACAAAGAGATGTAGTCCGAGTGTCCGAAGTGGGGGCGGGGTGCGGCCCTGTATGCACCCTTTATGTTGGTGTAAACATGATCCAAAGTGTTCTTGTCACGGGTGGGAATGTCTATATGCTGGTGGTATTTGGGAAATACAGTCCGTAAATTGCACTGATTAAAGTCGCCCGCAGCAATAAAGACAGCGTCAGGGTGAGCCGTCTCCAGTGCGCTGATGACGTCGTGGAGCTTGCCGAGTGCCGCTGCAGAGTTGGCTCTCGGAGGAATGTAGATCGCGGCCAAAAACACAGATGTAAACTCCCTTGGTAGATAGTAGGGACGGCACTTAAGCATCAAAAACTCCACATCAGGCGAACAGTGCCGGTGAACAGTCCGTACATCTTCACACCACGTGTTGTTGATAAACACACACACGCCTCCCCCTTTCGCCTTACCGGAGGCTGCTGTCCGGTCTCCTCGGTGAATGGAGTGAGTCTGTAGCTGAACAGCGGAATCTGGGACGTTCTCTGAAAGCCAGGTTTCGGTGAAAATCAATCAGAGGCAGAGTAGGGTCGCTAACACCTCAGGTGCCAGTGAAAAAAAAAAAAGCCTCAGGTGCCAGTGCCACTTGACACAAACGGCGGACAAGGTGGTTTCCAAATGAATCATTGTTTTAAACTACTGGCAATATGACTGCACATTTAGAGGAGAAGAGATTTTGTCGCCAATAGTTAAACTGTGCGAGTCGGCTAACATTATGAAAGGCTAACGTTATCCTAACGTTAGTCTGAAGCTAGCTAGATTGGGATAATGAGGGGAAACCGCGCCATTGTTGGTTTTCAGTAAGTGTTTAATCAACCCAGTTTGCAAGAATTTCATACCAGACTGTAATGTTAGATGAAACTATCTCAATGTCTATGAAGCTCGTTTGTTATTGTAAAGGTCTAAATTATAAGGTTAGCCAAGTTACTTAGCTCTAACTAACCTACATGATCTAGTTTAATCTTAAAGTAGCTAGGCTGGTAGTTGATTTTTAAGTAAGTTAAAAACAAGAATTGGGACAAATAGTTCAAGATTCGGCAATATTGAGGTCTAATCAGGCTGTCTTATTTTGTATAGGGATAGATAACAATGAAAAGAAAGGGAGATATTCCTAAAATAGTGTTCAGCTATTGAAAACCAAATAATTTATTTCAGTTTTCTGACAGTGCACTTTTAAAGTTTATCTGATTGGTTTTGATGTTTGGAAGAGAATGATTTGTGTTTTATTTAAGATGAAATGTGAACGAGGATGCATTGTCAACTTCAGATTTGAAGTATTTTATTTAAATAAATGTTCAAAAAATAACTGAAACACCATGTTTGCCTCATGATAAATACATTTTACATTCATCCAGGCTGTGTGACCAGTAGTAACTACAAACTGCTCCTAATCAAGTCATGATCATTTTATAATAGTGTGCAAGTAGAAATGACGGATTTTGGGGTAAACTTAATAGAGTAGTCTTACATGTCACTGTTTCTAAAACGTCTTTTTTTCTAGACTACTTAAAAAAAAAAAAAAGGTGAAAATTGAGTATATCCACTTCTCCATGGACCACTACACCACTGCCTTTGTGAGTGTGTTGTGTACTAAAGTAGCAGTTTAATGCCGTAGTTTGTGCGACAGCAGTGTGTGTATTTACCTGCCAGTTTGCCTCGTTTTCTAGC